>NC_056731.1:1657971321-1658131321 GCF_019279795.1 Protopterus annectens | reverse complement strand
TATATATATATATATATATATATATATATATATTTATATATATATAGTCACACGCATAGACACACACAGACACACGCATTCTTATTTGTTGTAGACGAACTAAGTGGAAGCAGTGGAAGCAGCAATGAATGTTAAATTCCACATTTTAAGAAAGATGCACATACAGAGGCAAGGATGGAAACACAGATGCAACTCTTAGGAAGGCTGTGTTCGGATAATTGATATTTCAGATAACTGATATTTGGATAATTGAAACTCTACTTTATACATATTTTTTGACAATTTTTATTAATTTTTTTGCACCCTCATGCTGTCTTGTACCTTCCCCTCTTTCATCATGCGTCCCCCATATCTTATTTTCCAGTTAGTTTTCATGCTGAATGGTCAGAAAAGGGCCCCAAGCTACCTATGTGTGAAATCAACTTCTGTGTGTGTGTGTGCGTGTGTGTGTGTGTGTGTGTGTGTGTGTGTGTGTGTGTGTGTGTGTGTGTGTGTGTGTGTGTGTGTATAAGACCCCACAGTTTTTCTTATTCGTTTTTACTTGATATCCAGGAACCTTAGTTCTAAGTATTTTCTCCCACAAACTAAGGCCTGGTAATTTTTTCATCACTGGTTAGGCTGAAGCCTGTCATGTCTCATCACTTCCTTACTTACCTCTGTTTAGGAAGTGTGCCTGTTGTTTTGTGGTTCCATCCATTGACAGCCATCCTTCTTGTTTCAGAGAAATACATCTCCCCTTTGTTCACATTGCATCATATCCCTTCTGAATCTCCCAGGCTACACAGTGGCATGTTACAGCCTCTCTTCATGACAGCAATTCTACATAGTTTTACACAGCATTCGCCCAACCTTCCTCTTACTCATCCTACCTACTAATCATCTGTTTGTGCCTCTACCACATCCAGTGCATGACCCAACCACTTCCTGTGCTGGCACCTCTACCTGTTTACATGGTCTTGTGTTGCTACACTTGTCTTTTCACCTTACTCTTCCTGCACACTGCTCTATAACACATTAATTTTCCTCACGCCTCACTTTTTAAAAGCATACTCTTGCAAATTGCTTTCTTCTTTATTTCCTTCCTGCTAATACATAATAAATCAATTAAATAAATAAACATAGCATTTCTTTCTGTCCCATCTAATTAGTTTTTAGCCAAAATACACCATGTAGGTTTTGACAGGTGCTCCAAGCCTTTCTAGTTTTAAAGTGTTACCTGCTGTTTAAACAGAATGCCAGGTTCTTCCTCCTTTCCTAAGCTCTCAGTTCAGTGTTCTAAAGATTTTACTGCTGCTGAAAACAAAAAGGAAAAAAGAAAGAAAGGGAAATAACTCCAGACCTTCTTTCGTACCTAAATCTGTTGCCACTTCTTATCTGCCATTAGATAAGATCACTGATATATTTGATTCAAGATGGTTGACATAATACTTTTTTTTTTTCACTTCTTCTAGTGACATATGAGCATTCCTACTATTACTGTATTTGAACCTACTATTTCTGACCTACTTTCTGATTATAACCTTCTTGTTTAGTAGAGGCCATGTACAGTTAACTCTGTCTGTGTTCCTCTAGTTTGTCCATCCATAGACTATGATAAACTGATGGAAGTTACTCACAGATGTTAAGTGAGGAATTTCAGGTTCCTTCAATGTGTGTTCAGATTTGTAGCACTGGGTAGGCTATGATGTTCAGTCAGAGGTGACCTTTAAACTTGTTACTGAATTTCTAACACGAGTAGATCATTTGCTAACTTGTTGCCATTTTATTCATGTTCAGGTCTTAACTGTAGGAGTGCTCGATCATTTGATATAGTTATTTCTTTTCCCTGATGTTGTATTTCTTGCAATTATTGAAGTAAATGTCTGTATATTTATTTCCAGGACTGATTTTGATGCTGGTGGTCATGCTGTCCAGTCCTCTGGCATAAGGACCAATGTTAGGATTTCTTTTGCAGTGCCCTAGGACATCTCGGAATACAAATACACCTATATCTGTGGTTATGGTACTGGATCTATTTTTATTTAGAAGTTACAGCCCAAACATAGTATTTACTTTAGTCTACCACACAGTAGCTTCTGTCTAATCAAAGACAAACCCATTCAGGCATCTTATCATTAGCAAATTCAGCAGTTTAATTTGGCCATCACAAAACTCATCCTAGGTCATCTTTCCTCTACTTAAAATAATTTCGGAAGCATCCACTTCGGAACCATCATTATAAAGGTTTGGATAGGCCTCATCCAAAACAAAATACCCATTACTGAGGACATTGATGAAGAGGAGTGGACCACCTCCACTCCTTCTCCACCAGAAAATCCGCATTTTTGGTGTTTAGCTGAAAGGATGCATGAGAGGGGGTTGGTCTTCTCACCTCATTCCTTCTCCCCAAACAATACTGCAGCAGACCTGCTGGTTCAACTGTCAAACCTCCTAGATAGTATCTCTTTTAATAGACATATTAATATACACATTCAATACAGCATAGAAGAACCAAACAGAGTACTCTCTGTATCAAAAATAAGTAAATAAATAAGCAAACAGACAAATAAATAATTACATAAACAAATACATGAATAAATGTATGTATATTCTAGACCCACTAAAGAACATTCATTCTGGTTAGAAACTGATAAGCCAGATATTACACATTTCCACAATGTCTCTCTGCAAGGCTCTTATACTTCAATATCTTGCTGTCCATCCACCAGACAGGGAGTCCAGAGAACAGACAGATTTGGAAAGAGGCATATTGTCCTTGCAGGCACTGAATTGCCTCACACATATGTCATGTTTTCAAAGAAAAATGAAATGTAGCTCCACTAAACGTTATGTTCAGTCCTAGAACAGCAACTCTTCAGATATGAATAACCTTTTCATCTTATTTACATATAATATGTGGGGAGGTGTTACCAAAGGGCAGCTTCCAGCACTGCCTTATTCTGGTACTCCTGGATGCATCTTCCTGATTTCACCTAAACCAACAATATGATTTTTTGACACTCTGTCCCCATCCCAGGACTTGTCCTAGTTAGACAAAAATAGTCAAGCATTTTAAGCATTTGAAGGAACAGGGCAAGAACCTTACTGCTGTGTGTGTGTGAATTTCCATCTTCCACTGTCAACCTCTCACAGGACACAGCTCAACTAACGCTGTGTATGAGTTCAGTGTGGCATGCGGTAACAGCAACAGCAGCAACTCGATCCTGCAGGAAAGTGTCAGGCCTCTTTCTAACCAGATGTCTGGTTAAATAACAAGATTCTGTTACCAGGGGTCAGAGATCTCAATTCTGAATGCTAAAAGGCCGTGCTCAGCCTCAGGCAGACAGCAGCAATTCTTTGATTTTTGCCTGACTGTCTCACTCTGGAGATAGTTGGAGTCAACCCTTCATTCTCCTGTACTCTTAGGAAATTAATTTCAAGGGTATATAGATAACCGAGATATAATAATTAGATATTATACTATTTCTTTTCTGTCTCTGAATCACACTATTTCCCTTGCAAAACACCACACCCCATCAACAACAATCAACAAGAATGGACGTTTTAAAGCTGTTGAAAAAGTATCACCAGACCAGAAATGTTTAGAATATTATTCCAGATTCTTTTTGGTGCCAAAGCAAACAAGGATCCTTGTGGGCAGTTTTAGGTCTCAATCAACCTAAATACCTTATTTTTAAAATAAACATTTAAGATGCCAATCCATGGTCTGTATTTCCTTGTATGTCAGAAGGAAAATAGATGTGTTTTTGAGATCTCAGTCACCTACTTGCATTTTTTAGATTACTAATGGGTGAAGCAGGTTCCTGCATCTTCTGGTTAAAGCCAGTCATTAACAGTTCATGACACTACCTTATAATCTCACCTCATCTCTTATTGTGTTCAGAATGTATGCTGGCCATAGCAGCTCACAAAAGATTGAAGGCAGCCAAGATGGTTCACCCATCTAAATTACTATCTCTTCACTGCTCTATCTTAGGTGAATCTAGTGTACTGGAAGGAGATTTTGATTAACGTGTTCAATATCCTATGAAAAATAGTGAACTTTAAGCCTACTTACTCTGTAGACATTGGCCTTTGCAAGAATGCACTTTAGGTAACACAGAATATCAAGTCTTTATTCCCCAGGACAGGACATTGAGTCTTCAGTAACAATCTCCTCAGTTCTTTCAATGTAGTCTGTTCCATCTGAGACTTATGTATAAGCATTAGACCACAAAGTAGCTTTCTTCTGTTTCCTCCTTTAAGATTTCACATAGGGGTCTCTCAGAGAACAGTTGAGCCCAGTGCTTCCACTGTCTCAATATTCTGTGCTATCTAGTTTGAATTTCCAGCGCCAGTTGAATGAAGCTGCAAGAGGTTGGACTGCGTCAGCCTATATTCATTGACCCCCTTTTCATCTGCAGACCTCTGAAACATGGTTGCCATGGATGTAACTGTTCTTGGGTGGGGGCACTACAATTAGCAGCCAATTCAGTGTCTGGGCACTGAAGTAACCTCAGCTACATAAGTGCTCTTTTTTTTTTTTTTTTTTTATTGATTTTTCAATAACAATCATTTGAACAACAAATTATGATAAAACTATGTACAAATTGTACAAAGGCCTCAAGCAGTGTATTTTCTTCTTCTTCTTCTTTCGGCTTTAGGGGTCACCACATCGGAACTCTGGTCCGCTAATGATTGGCAGTAGATTTTTACAGTGCCGAGGTGCCAACTTCAACGAAGGCACGCCCATTCACGCATGTCTTTCGAATGCCACTCAACTGCGGGGAGGACATGCAGACTCCACACAGAAGGCGCTCCAGCCAACAATCGAATGAGAAAACCTCTAGCTGTGAGACAACAACACTACCGCTGAACCACCGGGGCTCAAGCAGTGTATAAGGAAAAAAAAAAAAGAAGGAAAATAAAGGGAACAACAAGTTATATAAACTGTAAAGTAGGGTACAATATTCATTCATTCATACTTTCAATATGACTAATTAGATGAAGACATATCTGAATTCAGTGACTGAATAAGAGATAGAACTTTTGTCCAAGGGTTGTTAGTCCATTTTCATGGGTATATTCTTGATTCTTTAACTTTTATTTCCATTGACGCTACTTCAACCAAAAGAGTCATGAAGTCTTGTAAGGTTGGAATGAAGGATGACTTCCATCTTCTTGTAAACATTTTTTGGCTACTGCTAGAATTGTCCAAAGAAGATATTTATTTTTGTTATTCAGTACAATAGATTCATTTACATTCAGAAGAATTAAAGGTTTTGATAATATAAAGGAATCAGAAAAGATGGCTTGAAGAAAATTTTCAATATCATTCCAAAATTTCTTAATGTGAGCACAATCATAAAAGATGTGAGACCAATTGGCCTTACATTCTAGAGAGCATCTCTAACATATCACCTGTTCAGAGGAGTTAAATTTAGCAATTTTATTAGGAGTGTGAAAACCTCTATGCAAAAATTTCCAAGATATTAAATTGAATAAACTCCAAATATTCTTCAGCTTGGAAATCATTACATACAAGTATTATCTTAAACGAAAATAAGCTACATAAGTATTCTGGAAATGAGGACAGTTATGTTAACCCAGTAATTATACCCTAAGTATCCATGAAGTGGTAAGGGACCTGGGATCACAGGTTGTGTACGACCTTAACTTCAACCACCACATGTCTACCATTATAAGGAAAGCTTTCCATGTAGCTCACTTGATTAGTAAATGCATCACCTTGAGAGCAAAAGAAGTTATAGCTTCCCTGTACTCAGCACTTATTCGGCCCATAATTGAGTATAATGCCCCATTCAGTATGTACCGTATAAAGCACCTACAGCAATTAGAGAGACCTCAGAGGTTTCTAACAAAGAAAATGAAGGGCCTCCAGCATGTCCCTTACACAGACTGACTAAACTCCCTGTCACTATACTCCGTATCATGTAGACTTCTTAGGGGAGACTTATGCATGGCCTACTTAGCAATCCAAGACCCAGACCTAATGAACTTCCTGCATATCCATAAATCAAATGGATCTAGAGCTACCAACTCAGGGACTTAAATATGGCCTGCAATTTAAATAGGACATGCTGGTGGGACAGATTATTTCCCAGCAACTGTCACGTTTTTGGAACAGGCTACCAATTCATGGGAAACAGAACACCTCTATGACACTGTTCAAGAGGAACCTGGATCAGAGGATGGGACACTGCAAATTCTTACTGGGGATAGTGCCCACAGCCCTCCTGGAAATGGGCAGTCATCACTAAATGCAACCTTGGGTATTGACTAATACCTCTGTGGTATTATATTAGGTTGAAATGGCTAGGCTTAAACTGACCTACCTCGGGTTGATAGCCTAGTAATCTCCTATGATCCCATGACCCTATTAGTCTCTCAGAGCATCCCATATTATAGATTCAGCTATATTCAGTCAAAAAACATGGACGATTTCAGTCATAAAACATGGGTGATGTCTGGTATATCAACAACCAGGGAGGGCAAGAACACATGCCCTCTGCTCTGGGAGTCAAATGAAAATGGATCTGTCGATCTGTATCAGTCAATGTTTCTAGTTGTATTCAACATTCCTGGGAGGTGAATGTTCTAGCAGAAACATAAAACCATCATTCCTTCACACCCCATGAATGGTCACTGAGCTGTTCTGTGACAGAAGGAGCATTTCACCTGTGGAGCCCTGCAGCTTGTGGCCTGTTTCACTTTAAAATGTTGTCTGTTTTTTTTGAGCTCTAAATAAAAAATGAAAGTGACTTGACAAAAGAAAATGTGTCTCTGGAATATTCATGAAGTTATTATCCTGTCATACATATTCATAAGATATCATAGGTTTTCACTAATAGAGCATTAAAAGCAAAAACAATCTGACTTCCTATACTAAATAATTATTAATAATGATAACAAATTTTACTTTTTACTAAGAAGAGGCTTACCTTTGAGACTTTTCAAAAAAATGAATTTTAGGTATAGATTTCATTATACATCTTAAATGCTTCCACTGTGAGTAAACAAAAGCAAATGCACAGAGGATTAGAATCCCTGAACTGTATTCACTGAAAAAAAAAGAAAACTTTTCCATTGTTTTTTCATAGGGTAAGCCCTACCACAACCACTGACGAACTTGTATATACCAACTTCATGGTCGCATCAACTTAAAGAAGGGGGATTATCCCCCCAAAAGGGCATTACCTCCATCACATCTGGTCGACATTGATTTCCTGTGGAGGAACTCCACTCGTTGATGAGTTGGACCTCAGACAACTGATGCGCGAGCATTCAGTCTTCATCTAACAATAGGGTAACACTCTTATAGAAGAAAAGTTCACTGTTAACTTTATCATATTCTTATCATTAAAATAAACCATACTTATTTTAAAAGTATTCCCATTTTGAAAGTAGTAGAAAGAATTACTTATAAATGTAAAGAACAATAGAAACGACTTAGTTCTTAATTATTAAGATTGCTGTTAGTCACCTTCATTTTTAATTATTCAAATTGCTGTTAGTAATTGCTTTCATTTTCTAGTTCTTATTTCTTAGAAGGTTTCTTACAAGGCATTGCATTTTTTTTCTGATTTCCTTCTCAGACCATCTCTTGCATGAGGTACAGTTCCAGTGCATCCTTTCACTGTTAGGCTGAAGTTTATTTTTTTGGACATAATAAAAGGCTTCAAAAAAGCTATTGGAAATCTTTGTACCACAAGATATAGATGAAAGCATGTTTTATATAGCAGGATCAGACAAGGGAGTTTTAAGACTTTTCTAAGATTTTATCTAGGGAACAAAATATTCTTTTCATTTCCATGATTTCTGAGGCATAACCATTACTAAACTTTAGCAAATTACTTCTAATTTCTACCAGTGGATTTGGCCATGCAACTTGAAAAAATAGGGGAAAATGAAGCTACATTTCCTTTCTAAAGCAGCAATTATAAAAATGAATATTCTTCCAAGGCTACTGTTTTGGCTAATTTCAGCTAAATGCAACAAACATAATAGTCCAGAAAACCTTTTTTAAAAAATTGAATGTAGCTTTAGCTAAATGCATCTGGTATCCTAAATCAGTCAGAATTAGTTACCAGAAGTTAATGCATCCGAAAGAAAGGGGTGGATTGGGATTACCTGATTTCAGTCTATATTATGACAAGTTGCGGATTATAATCCCAAGAGTAAAGAATAGTATCCACTGTGGATCAAACTATGGTTTAACTATATCAAAAACTGTAAAATTAATCCCAAAGCACTTCCTTTCTTAAATCAGGATAGATTAAAGGATAGCAATGTTCACTTCTCTTTAAAACATAGAAAAATAAGGTTTCAGAAATTAAGTTTTAAATCTAATAAGTACTTATATCCTCTTACAACCACTAAATCTAAATCCAAATCACAGATTAAATAAATAGATGTTAAATCTCAGCAAATATCCAGCCATTAAGGAAAGTAGAGTTTGGAATATGTACAGACATAGGAGAAAGTCTTTAGAAGATATACACAAATCAGAGAACTGCGTACTTCAATATTTGGTGACTTTGAAGCTAAAAAAAAATACTTAATTATACCATGACCCCCCCATTAATATTCCAAAACTTACACGCTGATTGGCCAGTGTGCACATTGTAAATCGACTTATACTAATGGAAAAAGGTCCGGTCACCCGGACTTTTTCCATTAGTATAAGTCTCTTTTAAAACACTGTCTCACTATGTTAAAAGAGTTTAACATAGAGACACAGGTTTAAAAAAAGCAATGGAGATCTCCGCTGCTTATTTTAAAGCTGTCTCGCTATGTTAAACCCATTTAACATAGCGAGACAGGTTAAAAAAAAAAAAAAGCAACGGAGAAAGCAAGATCTCCATTGCTTTTTACTGTTTCGCTATGTTAAATGGGTTTAACATAGTGAGACAGCTTTAACATATGCAACGGACATCTCCGTTGCTTATTTTAAAGCTGTCTCGCTATGTTAAACCCATTTAACATAGTGAAACAGTAAAAAGCAACAGAGATCTTGCTTTCTCCGTTGCTTCTGGCCACAGCTCTGATGTACTGCATAGGCATGCGCAGTACATCAAAACTTCCGCGGATACCAGACAGCTGCAGAAGGGCAGCAAAGAAGCAGTATACAATGCCATTATTTAAGAAAAGTAATTATTTCTTTTCTTAAATAATGTCATAGTATAATAGCAATAACCCACTTCTGGGTGTGGGTAATGCGGGATTTACCCAAGGTTGTCTTTGTTTGGTCCCTCGGGCTTCACCCTTGGGACCAAACCACGCCAACCGTGGGTAAATCCCGCATTACCCACACCCAGGCATGGGTTATTGCTATAATATATGTATTACATTATGGAACTTATTAACCTTAAAGAAAAAGATGCTGTCTAACACTTATAAGTTAATGGTCTTTCTTAAATACCAATTGTCATTCATCATTCAAACTACTGGACTGATAAGATCAAAGAATGTTCTGAAAAACAAAAATCTAGTCCTATTGAAGCAACACTAAAATTAATTCCTTTCAAAAAACTCATATATAGTCAATTAATGACAACCAACAATGCTTACTTCACTCAGAAATACATACCAACTTCAATTCAGAGATTTCTCAAAACTGTCCATGCTGTTACTCACAAATAGCAGCTTTACTCCATATCTTCTGGAGCTGCAAATGCACTTATAAATTATGGTGCTCGTTGAGAGTTAGACTAGAGAAGATGGAATATCAACAATCCACATTATCATGGGAGTTTGCAATTTTGAATACTACTCCTCAAGAATTACCCAAGTTTAACCTACAGATTCTAATTACTGTCTTCTCTTTAGTGAAATTGTATATTACCCAGAACTGGCTAGATTGATCCAAACTATCACGGGAGGGTTTCAGAAGTATGGTAGTAAAGTATATATCACCACATAAGTATATAACGAATAACCAAAGTAAGCGTTACTGTTTCCTAAAATATTGGATTCTTCCCCTGGATCGTATTTTTAAAGATTAGCTGAATGTAGAATGACAAATTATTGTGATTCATTAATGAAAAAGGGCACAAAAGCACTCACCCTCACGAGCTTTGTGTCACCTCTCTTCTACTTATGTATCTGTATTGAAACAGTATGTTAACTGTGACACAATGTTAATTAGAAAATGACTGCCTGTAACACTGTTTTGTACATAGTGTATATAGGATGTTATCAGTGTATTTTTGTTGTAACACTGAAAATTCTCTTGATACATGGTGTACCTAACTATGTCTGAATTCTTAATAAAAATGATGATTGTACTGTATCTTGCTTAATGACTGGATCTTGTAACATTTATGTAATCCAAAAGACAAACCAGATAAGTTAAAACAAATAAAAAGGCAATAGGTATTCTCCAGACAAATTTAATGTGAGTGCTTTTGAATGCAATAATATGCAAACTTCATCAGACAAACATAAAGGTACAAACTGAATTTAAATAAGCCTCCAAAAAATGACATCAACATTCAGTCCACCATAATTAAAGGCACAAACCTTCCCTAAAAAGGCACATAAAAATATTAAGTTCATTTAAAACCATAAAATAAACACTATATGTAAAATCAAACATAATTACTATATATCTCCTCATACATATATTTATTTATTTATTTTATTTTACATTTGTTAACCGGGGGTGTCTGACTGAGCCGAAAAGGCCCTTTTTCAGCAGAGGCCCGGGGAGAAAAGCTCCACAAAGAAAAATTACAGACACATTTAGTTATTTAGACATAATCAGTATACACACAAATTACAAGAGACATGTTTTTACAGTGGTATGCTATAATATATACTATTCACATCTTTCTAAAGGCTTTAGTTTAAGCAGATATTTCAATGAGCTTAGCTCATTTAAACCTGGAAACATATATGCATTAGTTAACACTTGCCACCACAACTCTCTCATTTCTAATCTGAGAGACCAGGGTCCACCCCTAGGATTCTCTTTAACCTGCTCTATAACTAAGAACAGGAAAAATGATAATTGTTTTCAGTTATATGCCTAGCTAAAGTGTTGGTAGAATCACATTTAAGAATATGGTACTGGTGCTCGTGAATTCTTTGTTTTCAGATGCTTCCAACGGACTTAATACCAGCCGTGCTGCTTCCCCTAGACTCAGTCAGCATATTAGGAACCAACAAGGGGATAGTAATAATTATTTGCAAGCAGGATATTCAGAAGCTGCTGCAGAGTTTGTTTCCGGCTGTTATTTGTGAGTGGGATATAAGCTGTTGCAGAATGGAATTTATTGCATCTGGACTGGGACAGGAGTTAATTGCAGAGTGGAGCAGGAGACTATCAGTGTGAGTACACTAATTGCAGAGTGGAGCAGCAAGAGAAGTGTGTGTGTGAAACTGCCCCCAGCAGGGTACATCTGGTGGCTAGAGGTACTCAGGCTCAAACACTGTACCTTGGGTACAGGTAAAAAAAGCCTAAAGTCCCTAGCCACCGTCACTTGTGAATTTATGCCTCACATTTTTGTTTTGTTCTTTCTGGTTTGCAGGAGTGGTAAAACAAAACTTTTTATTCTAGCAATTTTCTAAGGTTATAAAATCAGTATTTGAAATGTGTCCCTATTTTGGGGCTGTATTCCTTCATTATTGGCTTTGCTCTGTATTTTTGTGCTAAGAAGTTGAGAGCTATGGTGAGAAGTGAGAACTCAATTCACTAAATTATATGGTAGCCATTTAAGTTTGTCTTCCTGTCTTTCAAGAAACTGCTGCTTTTGTTTAGTGGTATGTTGCTCTGACTGTAGTATGCAGTTTTCTGGGTTCAAGACTTGGCAGTGAAATGCATGGTGCTAACAATGTTTTATGCAAGCAATGTTCCAAAATTATATTTCTAAGGTTATAAAAATCAGTATTTGAAATGTGCCCCTATTTTGGGGCTGTATTCCCCCATTATTGGCTTTGTTCTGTATTTGTGTGCTAAGAGGTTGAGAGCTATGGTGAGAAGTGAGAACTGAATTCACTAAATTATATGATAGCCATTTAAGTTGGTCTTCCTCTTTCAAAAAACTGCTGGTTTAGTTTAGTGGTATGTTGCTCTGACTATAGTGCACAGTGCTCTGGGTTCAAGAGTTGGCAGTGAAATGCATGGTGGTAACAATGTTTTATGCAAGCAACTTTCCAAAATTATACACGCAATGTTTAAAATGTGTCCCTGGTTTTTGGCCTTTTGCCCCCCCCCCCCCCCCAAATTGAAAATAAGTTCAGGAAGCTGTGCAACATTACAGTCTACTTGATTCTGTATTTATATATCTTGTGTGTAGAAGTAGACTGTTATCATAGAAATGTTCTAAATAGAGCAGTTTTGTCATTATTGGTGCATGCATTTTGATTCATTGCCGACTGGAAAAATGTTCAAACAATAAATTTAAAATGCAGTTGTGTGTGGAAGTAGACTGTTATCATGTAACTGTTCTGAATAGGGCAGTTTTGTCATTATTGGTGCATGCATTTTGCTTCATTGCCTACTGGAAAAATGTTCAAACAATAAATTTAAAATGCAGTTGTGTGTGGAAGTAATTCTTTATGATGGAAATGTTCTGACTAGGGCAGTTTTGTCATTATTGGTTAATGCATTTTTGTTTCATTGCCTACTGGAAAAATGTTTAATCAATACATTTAAAATACGCTCTAACTTAAGTCTAATAAGTGTGCTGTATTATACAAGGAATATAATTTAATACAATCAGGAAGGTGAATCAAGGAATGCATACATTTATGCATGGCCCTAAAAATTTGTTTGAAAACAGCCCAGAGGAAACTATGAAAAGCTCAAAATCATGGGCAAATTTTAAGCTTTACTCTTGTTACCAAAACAATGGATGAAGGTAAAACAGTTCACACCACATTACCTTTACCTGGCCAAGCCTTTTGACACAATCCCCTATTCAGGTGTAGTACAAAAGATGAATAATGTAGGAGCAAACACTTACATCACCAGCTGCATTGCCAACTTGGCTCACAGGATGCAGGAGATCAAAACAGGGGAAGAGACCAGTCACCAATGGAGTCCCCCAGGGTTCGGTTCTGAGACTTTTTCTGTTTGGCATATACATCTCAAAAGTAAAAGGAAATACCAAAGATCTTTGGCCAGCTAAGTTTGAGATGACTGCAAGCTAGGAGAAGTTATTGAATCCTCAAATGACTTAACCATCATGCAGGAAGGTTTGTCTCAAATAATAACTGGTGTCAAAATCATGACAACGCCCTCTGAGAACTGATCCAATTGTTTGTCATTTGGGAACTGTGTGTACAGTGACCTAACTTTTGACCAACATGTGCTCAGAGTCATAAAGCCTTTCTATATTGCACAACTTATAAAACATTGATTGTGACTAGATCTAGAGATGTTGTTGTCCCCCTTTATAAAGCTCTCATTATGTCAATCATTTTGTATAATTCCCACTTTGGCATGTACCTGTCCAGCCCCATGCAATAATTGGAATTCCTTCAGATATACCTTACTAAAAGGATAGAAGCCCTAAACAATAGGTCTTGCATGGACCACCTCAAAGATTTATTACTATACTCAATATCCTACAGAGTGCTTAGAGGTGACATGTCTGGCATACAAAGCATCCTCCAACATAATACAGATGGACCTACTGAACATTAGCTAGTCAAATGGCATCAGAAATACTCAGTCCAGGTATCTAAACTGAATTTTGTGGAGAGGTGGATATATATCACGGAGGCTACCACTGTTCCAAAACAGACTATCCATAAAAATAAAGCAAAGCTCATCCATCCATATTCAAATGCAACTTGGATCTAAGGATGGGTAATAGAAAATGTACTCCAGGATTTCCCCTCTTGGCATGGATAGAGGCAGTTCCTAAATGCTGCATCTATTACATGGCCCCCCTCAAATTATCTATGGTATGATCACAGTTGTTCTCACTAGGGCTAATATACAATTATCAGCCATGGGGATAGCTAAGACCAATCTGAAAATGTTAATTCAAGCACCAAAAGGGAATTGGCTAAGCTTAAAATGTCCACCAAGTGAACCTATGTTGTGGTAGCAAATAGTTATAAAAAAATTACCTTTTTTAGTTCACTACGTGCCCCTGTCACCTCCCCCCCCCAGTCTTTAACATCTTCTGGCAACTATGCCGAGCAGTAATTTGTTCTAATGGGTTATTTGATGTTATTTATCCACATATCCTTACTAATGACACAGGTGACTTTAAAATATATAATTTCACCGATTTTGATGTTCCTCATGAACTAATTGAGATTTTATCCAGAAACTTGTCCTTTGTACCATCTACACATATGGATCTAGCAGAAACATTACTTGATTTAAAGGTTTTTGTTTGTAAGCTGAATTTAAACTGCCTGTTGGGGAATTGTGCTAGCCTTAATACTGAATACCATGTTTCTAGTCTCTTTAACCCACCTTTACACAATACTTTGTCTCTTATGGAAAAACTTTGTGAATTAGACCTAAGGAACTTGAGTCAATGTTATCCTAAATTTAAATGCCATTCTCAAGTCAACATTTCTGATAACCAAATGGATGCTTTAAGATTATTAAGAACTCAGAACATTAGAGTGCTTAAACCTGACAAGGGGGGTAATTTGGTACTCATAGGTTCATAGGTTGGTACTAGGCTATCAGCCTTAAGGCCTGTACAAGACTAGCTATAACATTTCCCTGGCTTTTTCTTCCCACAATATTTACTTCCTTGGACCCCTGTCTAGCAGGGTGACTGATGTGATCCCTGGGGTGAATTTCCTATCTCCCATCCAATCGTCAAGGTTCCTTTTGAAGAGGGCCAAAGAGGCACTCTGCTTGACATGTATGGGCAGTCTGTTCCAGAGTCTGGGGAGTCTCTGGGTCAGGAACCTATCCTGGCAACATGTTTTGTTCATTGTGATGACAAGGTTTAGATCCCTGGGGCATGTGGCTCTGAGGGATTGGGATTTCTTTAAATGTAGCATGTCCAACAGCTCTGAGTTTGACACAGCCTTGTATGTTAAGCAGAGATTGCCTCTGGGTCGACAATATGTGACAGAGTATAGCTGGAGTTTTTTTAGATGGTCAGCATAGGGCATCTGCTTTAGGCCTGTGATTCTTTTAGTGAGGTATTTCTGCAGCTTTTCCAGTTGTTGCAGATGTCTTGAGAGGTACATACCAAATGAGGCATTGTATTCTATAATGGGTCTAATGAGGGATGAGTACAGTGGGACAATGACCTCCTTTTTTTCTGGATGAAAAGCCCTTAGTGATGAGGTGTGCCACATAGAAGGATTTACTGACTGTTGTGGTGATGTGGTTATCGAAGGTGAGACCACTGTCGACCTGTGTCCTTAAGTCTCTTATCACACTTTCAGTGTTTAGTGTACTGCCACCTATGTGGTAATTCATGGGTACATGTTTTTTCCCAAAGGGGATAACTATACATTTCTTGGCATTGAGCTTGGGCTCATGGCTCTGGCACCTAGCATCTGTTTCTGTAAGGCCCTTTTGTAGAATATCCACATCATTTGGGGATTCAATAATAGCTCCCAGTTTGCAGTCATCTGCAGAATTTATTAGCCAGAGTCCCTTATTATTGGCCTGTACTTCAGAGGCATAGATGCCAAACAAGAGCAGTCCCAGGACTGAACCCTAAGGTACTCCACTTGTCACTTGTCTGGAGGTGGATTTGGAGTCATCTACTTTGGCAGTGTGGGTTCTGTCAGTAAACCAGTTGGCAACCCATTGAGTGACGTAGGGATTAATGCCCAGCTTAGTAACTTTATCTATGATTCCAGAGTGGAGGTTGGTGTTGAAGGCCTTGGTGTGGTCCAGATAGGCTGTGTGGACCACCTTACCCTCGTCCACAGCTCTGGAGACTGATTCAAAGAAGTCAATCAGGTTCAGAAGACAAGAGCAGCCATTCACAAACCCAAACTGGGTGGGTTCCAGTGTTTGAAGGTTGCCAGTGTCTTTAGTTCCATGATAATACGTTCCATGGCCTTGCAGATCAGGCTCATCAGATTGATGAGGGTGGTAGTTTCATGGATCCAAGGTGGATACCCGCTTGTGGAGTAGGATAACTGTAGCTGTGCACCACTCAGGGGCATGAAGCCTGAGGTGAGGCTATGATTAAACATGACACTTAGGTGAGGTGCCAGTTCATTTTGTAGTTCATGTAGTACACAGCCCGGGATGTCATCTGATCCCATGGATGCTGTATTCTTAACTTTGGAGAGTGCATTTTTTACCTGTGTGGCCATTATTACCAGAATTTGGCAATCTTTTGGTATTGAGATGGGCCCTTTAGAGGCTGAGAGGGGGGTGATGTTGGCACTGAATCGATCTGCCAGGATATTGGCAACATCCTTGGGTCCAGTATATTTAATGCCATTCTTTTGTAGCTCAGAGCAGATCTGAGCATTGCCATTTAGATTCTTGACATAGCTATAGAATACCTTGTGGTTGTCTTTGGAATCTTTGGCAATTTTATTTTCGTAACTAGTTTTGGTGGATTTTATGAGGGATCTCAGCTTCTTACTGAGGGTGGTAAGGGAGTTTTTGCATCCTGGGATTTTCCTCTTTTCTGAAACAGTTTCTTCCTTTTGTTGTATAGTTTGTTTATGGCAGGGAACCACCAGATTGGCTTCCTTTTTTTGGAGGAGAGGGTCTTGGTTCTATTTGGGATGGCACGATTCATGCACAAGTGGATGTGCTCATACAGTGCCTTAGTGTACGATTCAGCAGTCGAACTTTCAGTTCCCGTCTGCATGGGTATCATGATGGTTGTCACTTCTGACTTGAGTAGCATGAAGTTGGTTTTGAAGAATTTGTTTTATGGCAGTTTCCTTACTGGGGGGGGTGGGGGAGGGATGTGGATGTCAAGGGTGATTAGCTTATGGTCAGGTCTGACCAATGAGGGTGTGACCATAGGTGTGGAGCATCGATTTAACATGTTGGTAATGACCAGGTCTAGGATATTGGAGCCCCTGGTGTGACTATGGATTAGTTGATCCAGGGCATTGGAATTAATGAATTTCAAGAACCGTTGGGCAAAGGTGTTAGTACATGAGTAGTTTTCCCAATTAATGGCAGGGTAGTTGAAATCACCCACTATTAGGGTGTTTGGTTGTAACTTAATGTGTGGACCACCTTACCCTCATCCACAGCTCTGGAGACTGATTCGAAGAAGTCAATCAGGTTCAGGAGACAAGATAGGCCCTTCACGAACCCAAAATGGGTGTGGTCCAGTGTTTGAAGGTTGCCAATGTCTTTGTTTATAAGTTCCATGATAATACATTCCATGGCCTTGCAGATCAGGCTCGTCAGACTGATGGGCAGTAGTTCCCAGGATCCAAGGTGGATCCCTCCTTGTGGCGTGGGGTAACTGTAGCTGTGCGCCACTCAGTGGACAAGAAGCCTGAGGTGAGGCTATGATTAAACATGACACTTAGATGAGGTGCCAGTTCATTTTGTAGTTCATGTAGTACACAGCCCGGGAAGTCATCTGGTCCCATGGATGCTGTATTCTTAGCTTTGGAGAGTGTGTTTTTTACCTGTGTGGCCATTATTACCGGAATTTGGCAATCTTCCAGTATTGAGATGGGCCATCTAGGTGGTAAGAGGGGGTGAAGTTGGCACTGAATCGATCTGCCAGGATATTGGCAATATCCTTGGGATCAGTATATATAATGCCATTCTGTTGTAGCTCAGAGGAGATCTGAGCATTGCCATTTAGATTCTTGACATAGCTATAGAATGCCTTATGGCTGTCTTTGGCATCGTTGGCAATTTTGTTTTTGTAACTAGTTTTGGAGGATTTTAGGAGGGATCTCAGCTTCTTACTGAGGCTGGTAAGGGAGTTTTTTGCATCCTGGGATTTTCCTCTTTTCTGCAACAGTTTCTTCCTTTTGTTGTAAAGTTTGTTTATGGCAGGGGACCACCAGATTGGCTTCCTTTTTTTTGGAGGAGAGCATCTTGGTTCTATTTGGGATGGCACGATTCATGCACAAGTGAATGTGCTCATACAGTGCCTTGGTGTAGGATTCAGCAGTCGAACTTTCAGTTCTCGTCTGCATGGGTGTCATGAAGTTTGTCACTTCTGACTTGAGTCACATGAAGTTGATTTTGGAGAAGTTTTTTATGGCAGTTTCCTTACTGGGGGGTGGGGGAGTATGGAGCATTGATTTCCCATGTTGGTAATGACTAGGTCTAGGATATTGAAGCCTCTGGTGGGACTATGAATTAGTTGATTCAGGGCATTGGAATTTATGAATTCCAAGAACTGTTCTTCAAAGGTATTGGTACATCAGTAAATTTCCCATTTAATGGCAGGGTAGTTGAAATCACCCACTATTAGGGTGTTTGGTTGTATCTTAATATTTTCCAGTATGTTTAGAAAGGTGTAGTGAGAATCTTGTGGCATGCTGGGGGATCTGTAGCAAGCTACAATTTAGATTGCAGTTTTACCTAGTGTTAGTTTCACCTGGAGAATTTCAGATGCACTGTGTTGGGCAACTAGCCTGGTGGGCTGAATATCCCTGGCGAATATAGACACTCCTCCACCTTTAGTGTTTCGGTCCTGGTTTGGTGGCCGAAAAGTGTGGTAAGAGTTGTAGCCTGGTATTGCAGGGGTGCTCTCTGTAGCCTTGAACCAGGTCTCAGTCACTGCACAGATATCAATGTTCTTCATTTTTAGGAGTGCCTTGAGAGAGTGCATTTTAAGGTTTAGATTTCTAGCATTGAGTAGCATTACCTTCAGATTTTGCATGCTTGTACCTGTTATGGTGGTGGTTTTGTCCTTTGAACTTTGCCTAAAAAAAGGCACTATAGGGGTGGCAAGAGCCTTAGCCAGTAACCTAAATCCCAGGGGCGACAGGTGCAGACCATCTCTGGCAAAGCATCGTGGTCTGTTGATCATGTCGACCCAAGCAGACAGGTACTGGATCTCCTTTGAATAACACCAGAAGCTTAGCCAATTGTTGAAGTCAATCATTTTGTCCTTATACTGCGGTATCATTCTGGGTGAAGGCAGGATTCTGCTCAGGGCTTGTGTCATACCTGCCTGGGCTACATGATCCAATAGCTCTTCCATTTCTCTTTTCATGTAGTTCAGGAGGTACTTCTCAAGTCATTCACTCCACCATGGACAATGACAGAGTCATATGTGTACTTGTTGTGGAGTGACTTGAGTGCATGCATTATGTGGCGGATCCTGGCACCCGACAGGCAGCTGACTGTAATTGTCTTCTTGTTCAGCCTGGTGAGTGGGACATCAGTGTGCCTGACTATAGAGTCACCTATGACTAAAGTGTTGGGTACGTTGTCTTGCCATAGGGGCTGTTGTTGGGTGGCACACTGGTGTTGTGAGATATGTGACACTTTGGTTGTGATTGGTGTTTGTTTGCATTTCAGCTTCAGAGGTCCTTGTTGCTTGGCCAGGTTACTGTTAAGGGCCTCTGCATATGAGCGTTTAGTGTTGCTATGTGAGGGTGTTGTTGGCATGGGTTTAGAATGGCTATATGTTGCTTGAGGTGTAGTGCAGGTGTTAACCTTCTCCTCTTGACTGTCTAACACAATCTTGGGTGGAGAGAGCTTTGCTTCCAGTTTGGCTATGTAAGTGCATCTCTCACAGGTTGTAGTGTTGGGTGGTATGAGGAGACGGTTGTCTGTGTACATGAGGCAATTGTTGCATTGCCCCAGTATGCCCAGATTCACCAGATGGACAGGAGAAATCACCAGAAGCTGACCCTTGGACATGCCTGGTTTGGTGCTTTTTTTGTAAAGTACAAGAGCTGTTTTCCCTTGCCTTAGCAAGGTACTTTGCACTTATAGGCTGTTTAGTGCCTACAGTTAATTTCTTCTTATTAACAAGGAGAGCTGAGTGATTGTATCAGTTTAAGGCTTCCTAGTGCTTTCCAGCAGGTTTTAGAGCAAGTGCTAGTCACAGGGATGTTTAAAGGTAAGATGAAAAAAGATGGTTTATCCTAAACATTGCAGTGTGCACTAGAGGAGTTAGATGTGAAAGTAGGTAACTTAAGTTTTACCTGTCTAAAAAGTTAAGTTTTCATGGATAGTCACTATTTTTAAAACAGCAAGATAGATTGAATGGGAGTGGTTACTTTTGTATTCTGGTACTATGGAATACAGTAGGATGGCCAATAAATTTAAATAGTTGAAGTGGAGTGATTTCACAAAATGATAATTTTGTGCTTACTCACACAAGACAGTAAAAGTAGAGAGGAAATGAGATATATGGTCAAATTAACATAAGGGGAAGGCAACTAGAAATACAGTGGTGTTTCAGAACACTACAGTAACTGGGTGAGAGGGTGGGGAACATTTTCTGCCTGACTCACAAGAGACAGAGCTGTGGTCTCTCTTCAAGTTTTAATGTGCAGTTAAAAGCAGAATCCAAGTAAAACACAAGGCAAAGAAAACAAATCACAGTATTCAAAATATAAAAAGGCAATAAAGCAATACAAAATACAACAAATAAAAAGCAAACTAACCTTTCCCTCACAACAAAGTGTAGCAGAGTATGGGTGAGCCTTTCTAATAAAGCTCTGAAATGTTTTATTTTACCCCCTAAATAGAAGGTTTAGTTCCTAGCTCCACCCCCTCAGTTCACAGATGATTATCCTTAACCGACCTGTTCTAGCTTATGTGTGAGTCCTTAATTGGTCTGTTCTGATTTCTGCCTGACTCACAAGAGACAGAGCTGTGGTCTCTTTTCAAGTTTTAATATGCAGCTAAAAGCAGAATACAAGTAAAACACAAAGTAAAGAAAACAAATCACAGTATTCAAAATAGAAAAAGGTAATAAAGTAATACAAAATACAACAAATAAAAAACAAACTAACCTTTCCCTCACAGCAAAGTGTAGCAGAGTATGGGTGAGCCTTTCTAGTAAAGCTCTGAAATGTTTTATTTTATCCCTTAAATAGAAGGTTTAGTTCCTAGCTCCACCCCCCCTCAGTTCACAGATGATTAACCTTAACTTACCTGTTCTATCTTATGAGTGAATCCTTAATTGATCTGTTTGGATTTCTGTCTGACTCACAAGAGACAGAGCTGTGGTCACTTTTCAAGTTTTAATATGGAGTTAAAAGTAGAATACAAGTAAAACACAAGGTAAAGAAAACAAATTGCAGTATTCAAAATAGAAAAAGGCAATAAAGTAATGCAAAATACAACAAATAAAAAGTAAACTAACCTTTCCCTCACAGCAAAATGTAGCAGAGTCTGGGTGAGCCTTTCTAGTAAAGCTCTGAAATCTTTTATTTTAACCCTTAAATAAAAGCTTTAGTTCATAGCTCCACCACCTCCGTTCACAGATGATTAACCTTAACTGACTTGTTCTATCTTATGTGCGAGTCCTTAATTGATCTGTTCTGATTTCTGCCTGACTCACAAGAGACAGAGCTGTGGTCTCTTCAAGTTTTAATATGCAGTTAAAAGCAGAATACAAGTAAAACACAAAGTAAATAAAACAAATCACAGTATTCAAAATAGAAAAAGGCAATAAAGTAATACAAAATGCAGCAAATAAAAAACAAACTAACCTTTCCCTCACAGCAAAGTGTAGCAGAGTCTGGGTGAGCTTTTCTAGTAAAGCTCTTGAGTGAAGATGATTATAATAAAAGACTTTTGAGTATATTATGTTCAGCCACTTATGAGAAAACTTGTATCAATCAACTGTATGGTGTTTATCAGCGTCTTAGGGGTTTGTTGAATTATTTGTTTATTGACTGTATGGTCAATTTAGACACCTTCAGTTACCTTACTATTCCATCCCCAGTGACACCAGTAATTTTTGGACTTCCCAAGTTACATAAACATTTGAAAAACCCACCTTTTCGGCCTATCGTTGATGGCCGAAATAGTATTACCTATGGTTGTGCCAAGGTGGTTGACATGAAGTTGAAAAAAATATCTAATTGGCCAACTGCAAATTTGTTGTGACTCCTGGAATTTCCTCAAGACACTAACCAGACTAGATTTCAATGGTGATTATATTGTTTTAACTATTGATGTCCGTGATTTGTACACTGTTATCCCTCAAACTTTGGACATTTCCTGGACTCGTGAATTTTTACATAAAATAGGAGTTTCAGCTGACAAAATTAATTTAAATGAGTATTTATTGGACATTATTTTGGCCAATAATTATATTTTGTTTGAGGGTGACATTTATTTTCAAAAGTCAGGAATAGCTATGGGATCTCCCTGTGGTGGGAGCTTTGCAAATTGTCACACTCCAAAAAAGCTAGCAAGTATGACTGGTGCACAGCATAACCAAACTATTAAATAAATCAAAAAAGAAAAAACCAGCACTCAGAGGCAATTAAAGTTTTATTTCTTTCCCTTCAGACCGGTTTCGGTAACAAACCTTCTTCAGTGATAGAACATACATAATGCAGGGACAGTTTTTATACACAATGTGCATCCCCAATTGTGACATCACTTCCCCCATTAATCCATTCCAGCCTCAAAACACATACAAATATCAACCAGAATAAACATTTTAAATATAATATCAGATGCTATATTCAAACTTCCATTCATATCACATATTTATTTATAAATTTACCAATCAGGGTCCTTAATAAAAAGAGAAAAGACCCTCATAACTTGTCATTTAGTCCAGGATGAAATAGGCACCCAATTTAATAATCCATTTTCTTTCCTTTTGAGTTAGTATAGTGTGCCAACCTTGCTTCATAGATCTATTACCTTTTACTTGGTCAATAAAGACAAATCTAAACAAAGCAGTTCTGTGTAACTGACAATGTCTATTCAATGCATTGGCCATTTTTTTATGACGTAAATCACTCAAATGTTCTGAAATATGATTTCTTAGTTGCCTAGAAGTCTGCCCTACATAAAAGGCAGAACATTGGCAATTAGCCAAATAGACAACCCAGTCAGAGCTACAATTCCCAAAAAATGATATATCAAAAATTTGACCAGTATTTTTACTGCTAAAAGATGAAGTTTTAAACATATGTTTACATAAACTGCAATGTCTACAAGGATGTGACCCAACAAGCCTATCCCCCAATATGGTTAGTTGTTGTTGGTTCACATAATCCAAAAAAGTTTTCTTATAATGTGCAAAATAGGAAGTGAGTGTTTTTCCCTTTCTGGAAAAGAATTGGCATCTGTTAGGCAAGCATTGATCCAAATCTGTATTGGCCCAAAGAATATTCCAATGTTTGTTGACTACATCCTGCAATAAATGTGTGTTACTGCCAAATGTAGTAACCAACCTCATGGTTCTTGATCAATCCTTTTTGGTTTTAGCTTTATAATTCAATAAACTAGATCTCTCACAATTGGCTGCCCAATCACTGGCCTTTTGCACTGTTGATTTCTTATATCCCCTATTAATAAATCTACCCTCAAGATCATGCCTAGCATTATGAAATTCCATGTCTGCAGAACATATTTTTCTAATTCTCATAAACTGTGATTTAGGAATATTGTTGATGGTATGTGTGGGGTGTAAACTAGTTGCATATAATAAATTATTGTATTGTGAGTATTTCCTGTATACTGACGTCTTGAGTGTACCATCCCCCTGTCTCAAAATATTGACATCCAGGAAATTAATCTCTTTACTATGATAATTGACAGTAAACTCAATCCCCCACCAATTACAATTGAGATATTCCAAAAATTCTAACAAACAGTCCACACCCCCACACCAAACCAACCAACAATCATCTAAGAAACGTCTCCATATATCCATATGACATCATATATAATCTGATCTTCCACATACCCCATAAAGAGGTCAGCATAAATTGGGGAAAATGAGGCCCCCATGGCTGTTCATTGTTGTTGCCAGTAACATTCCCCCTTGAAATAGAAGACATTCTTAGTCAATACATGTTCTGCATGACATGTGAGGAGAGTGTTAAATCCCGGTGCATATAAATTAGCTTTATTTAACCAGTATTCTAAGGCAAGTAATCCCACCCAATGAGGAATACTGGTATATAAGGATTTAACATTATGTACACATAAGCCAATTAGATTCCAATTGTGAGTCCTGAATAATTTGTAAAAACGTTGTGGTATCCCTAATTCTTGCCCTGACCCCTGATAATGATGGCTTCAGATAGTATGTCATACAGGCAGAAATGGGTTCAGTTAAAGATCCCTGTCCTGAAACAATTGGTCTTCCTGGGGGTCTACTCAAATTTTTATGAATTTTGGGCAAGAGATACAGGTACTGTTGGGTTGGATCCTGAACCATGAGTTGTTCTTTTGTCTTCACATCAATGATTCCTTCTTCCACTGCTTGATTCAGAAATGAATCAATCTCAACCTTGAATTTAGGTGTGGGGTCTGTTGACATCCTAATATAATTCTGAGGGTTGGACAATTGTTCATTTCCCTCATTCCAGTAATAACTGGCATCCATTATGACCACAGCCCCACCTTTATCTGCTGGAAGAATTATTATATCAGAATTGGAATATAGGTTTTTCAAAGCCTGTTGTTCCCCTTTCGAAAGATTGTATCTAAAGCTCCTACCAGAACTAAAATTAAAATGTAAATCGCTTAGGATGGCTTCCTGAAAAATACCCATATATTTATTCATTGGTGGCATAAATGTGGATATGTGAAAATGAAATTCAGATGCTCTTTCAGAATTATTAGATGTTCCAAAATACAATTTTAGATTCAAAATTCTACAGAAGGCAAAAAAATCTGAAACAAAAATATGTTCATCTACCAAAAAACTGGGAACAAACCCTAAACCTTTATTAAGTAAACTTTTTTCATCTATTGATAAGACATAAGAGGAAATATTATATACATTATACAATTGGGTCCCTACTTCACCATTGACTGTAATAGATTTTCCAAGGCTGCCACCTTTCTGCTTACGTCCACCCCTACGGGTTGGTCTCCTAAAGGGCCCTCCTGAATTCGTACCTTTTTCGAGTCAAGAGAATCACTAATATAAATTCCCTCCATGTCAGTCATAGATGATTCTTCCCCTGAGGTACTGAGACCCTGTGTTGCTTTCTTTAGTATAGATCTTGGTCTTTTCTTTCTAATGTTGGATCTACCCTTATTATTATCATTAAATCTAACCCCCCTCTGGGACTCAAAGGGTTTGCCTCTCTCATAATCCTCCACATCTCTATGAAATTTATGTAGCTTCTTTTCTTTCAACCCATTCTCAAAATTGAGAAGATTTTTGGATAGTTTTTCCAGACCTTGCACAAAAGAAGGCATACCTTCATATTTTTTCATATTTTCACATCTCTGTCACATCTTTAATATTTTGTTCAACTGTTCTTTGATAAAAGGACAATAGTATATCAACAAAAGCCATAGTGGCTTTTTGTTGTGCCTTTTGCTAATCCTCCATCAATAGGTCATCTGGCTTAAACCACGTGGATTAATACCTTTACTCTTATATGCCTTCAATAATTTCAAATGCCATATATTGGTTCTTAAGATTTTCAACTCTTTATTTATTTGGTGAAACAGCTAGTTGCAGCCGTCATGGAAGTCTCCTATTTTTTCAATAGGCTCCCCATCCATATTGGTCCCAATGCCAAAAACTTTTATGTCATCCTGATCTGCACACAAACCCTGCAGAATTCTTTGGAGTTCCATAACAATAAGCCCTAAACCTGCCGAATATATTCAGATGACCCTGTAAATGGTATCCAAAAATAGATAATATTTATCTGATGCAAAACCTGGAAAAATTCACCAAAATTACTTATTCAAAAACTCAAAAATATTTCTATGAGAAAGGCAAGTTCCTACAGGTCCCCTAGTAAGTTATATTTCAGATCCAAAACCAGAAGAACATGACCTGACCACTGCCAGAAAACATATGACCACCTGCCTTGCTACCCTTCCAACCAAAATTGCATAAAACAGAATATCTTTATACACATTAGTAACTAGAGAGGACCCAAATATTTCAAAAACATGGGTGAAATCATATAAAAAATAAACAACTAAACTCATAGAATAATACAAATGTGTTATGCCACCAGTTGTTATAGATATGGTTAAAGCATTTTTCACTTTATATTTATACAACTACAAAAATATATTGTCAAAATAAAAAATACTTTCCAACTATATATATATGGTCTAAATACAGCAACCAAAATCACTGTATTGCCATTACTTATATTAATATTTATATATATTCAACAATAAATGCAGTTGTAACCCCCCCCTTTTTTTTAGTTTGAGATGTTTATAAAGAAAAAATATTGTCCAAACCCATGAACAAACTTGTACATGAATATGTCCCTAATAACAATGTGCATATATTCCAACATAACTCATAAATAAATTACCATGCTGTCAAGGAGCAAACCTCAATGACCATAAATATTATATAATAAACAACATTAAATGGCCCCCTTTGTACAATGTTCAAAATAATACCTTTAAATGAACAAAATCTTTAAGACTTTCACCAAAATTTAGCACCGAAAAAAGGCGCTTGTGCTACCTAACACACAAATAGTCATAAATATCAATCAGCCAAAGTTCATTCTCAAATTAACTTCTTATGTTCAAATATTGTCTACATACATGGTAATATATAAATCACCCACCAAAAAAACACCACAGTGTATCACCATCAGTCCCGGATCACCTTATGAGTCAGAAATAAGAACACATAGTCCGTTTTTTAAAATTTGTCACTCTACATTTACTATAGAGTTAAATGAAATGTTTTAGCCTGTTGATCAAAATCTTCTGACCAGCCAGGAACCTATAGTGATACATTTACTTCTGGCAACAAAACATAAACATTGTGTATTTGAGAACAAACCGTAATGGCCCCCAGATATTAACCGAATCCCAAATCCGTAATCAAGGTACTATTCAAAATCGGCCGCTGGCCTGAATCCAATCCCCCTTATATTTTTCTCTTCAACCCCCACCAAAGTACAAAAGAAAACAAAACTTTTAATGTTCGTTAATATTCACAAAGTAAAAAATGTTAAAGCACTTGTTTAGGCACATCTTAATCTATATATTTTAAACAAAAAAATTTGCAAATTGTGTCATGGCATACTGGGAGAATGAAATCTTATTTTGCCATGACACATTTAAGGAACGATATTTTTGTCTTATTTAAAGGTGATGAGAATAATGCTGCAGAATTTGTTCAGACATTATCTGGACTCACTACTTTTTGAGATTTAGTCATGAATTTGACACCAATACCATATCCTTTCTTGACAAGTTATTTACCAAAGACAGAGTTAACAGTCATTACACGGCCAAAATATGCTGTTACTGTTTTTTGCATTTTGATAGCTCCCACCCATATCATCAAAAATGGTCTGTCGTCAAGGGCCAACTTGTGAGGGCAGCTCGTATGACCACACTTCAGCATGATTTTTTGTATGAATGTGAAACCCTTAAAGGAATGTTTCTAGCTCAAGGGTATCCATCTTCTTTAATAGAGGAATTAACTATTGAAGTAAGTACAAAACGTAATTCAGGGTGGTTTAAACCTATACTTAATAAGTCGGGGTTAATGGAGCCTGAAGAGTTGTCCAAACCAATAGCACATAGTAGTCTCTTGAATGATATTAATGGATCTAACTTTTCATTGATTTTTAACATCCAGTTTTCTCTTGATGCCAAATATGTGATAGATATTCTATACAAAAATTGGGTTGCTTTGACTGATGACTCCCATGTTAGGAAAAGGATCCCTGATGTCCCCAAAGTTGTTTACAAGCAGGGTTTTAATCTTAAGAATTTGGTAGAGATGAGGACTGTTGTTACTCATAGAAACAGGGGGATGTTTAAGTGTGGTAGTTGTAACTACTGCAAACACATAAAGGTTACAAATACGTTTGCAGTGGAGAACCACACTTATTCAATCAATGGCAGGTATAATTGTAATAGTTCTGGTGTTGTGTATTTTGCTAAATGTCAGCTATGTCCTCAGTTCTACATTGGTAAAACTGAAAGACACTTAAAACAAAGAATTTATGAGCATCAGTACAGTATTCTTAAAGGTGATTCTACCATCGCTTTAGCTAGGCATATAACTGAAAACAATGAACATTTTTTCCTGTTCTTAGTTATAGAGCAGGTTAAAGAGAATCCTAGGGATGGACCCTGATCTGTCAGACTAGAAATGAGAGAATTGCAGTGGCAAGTGTTAACTAATGCATATATGTTTCCAGGTTTAAATGAGCTAAGCTCTTTGAAATGTCTGCTTAAACTAAAGTCTTTAGAAAGACGTTAATAGTATATATATGTATGAGGATATATATACTAATTATGTTTGATTTTACATATAGTATTTATTTTATGGTTTTAAATGGACTTAATATTTTTACGTGTCTTTTTAGGGAAGGTTTGTGCCTTTAATTATGGTGGACTGAATGATGATGTCATTTTTTGGAGGCTTATTTAAATTCAGTTTGTACCTTTATGTTTGTCTGATGAAGTTTGCATATTATTGCGTTCGAAAGCTCGCATATTAAATTTGTCTGGAGAATACCTATTGCCTTTTTATTTGTTTTAACATTCATACAATACAAGAGAAGAAGAAAAAAAAAATATTTGAAAAAAAAAAAGAAAAGAAAGGAACTTCATTATTTTGGATCTTGGTGAAAAGTTTGGTTTTGTGGATGGTTTTGTCAAGGAACAGTGTGTTCTTGCAATCCCACAAGATAATTGTTCTTGTAATATTAACATCTGAAGTAGCCATGTTGTTAAAATGTGCACCTTACTGACTCCTTCCATACCTTCAAAGGGAATGTGAAAAGATTTTGAAGGATGTTTGTCTGCTTGACAAAAGCACAATAATAATTCAGGTGATGGCCACTTTCTGTGATCATTAGGTATTGCCTTTTATCCAGTGTTGAGCAACCATGGAGATGGGGGTGCCCACCCCCTTCAAAAATGTTTGGTTACTTGTTCACTGAAAGTGTTTTTAGAGATTATTTTTTAATATGTGTTCATTCGACAAATGTCAACCAATGTCTAATCATAAATGTCATTCAGGCATGCCATAAATTCTTAATTTGCTCCTTTCAGCTATAAGTTCTAAGTCTTCAGGTATGATAATTAGTCATTTGTTTAGTTTAGTAGAAATTATTTGTTGTTCACTTCATAAGAATGTTATATGTCTATGTCCTATACAGATGCTTCAATGTCCTTTAGCATAGTTTCTTGTGTTTGAATTTAGGCTTTTAACATCTCTGACTAGTTTGCAAAATGTTCTTGTATAAGCGTTACTTTTCTTTGTTTAAAAGTTGCCAGTTTTCAAAGAAAGATCTGATACAGCAGACACCACTTGTATATCTTTTTTCAAAGATCCAACACACTTACACCCATTTCATTCAGCACCAGCAGTAGAGATTTTCAACCTATCCATTTTCCTTATAGACTCCAATTTCTACCTGATTAGTAAAGTTATATTTCATATAAAATTCACAGGATTTTCAAGAAATTCTTAGCATATTGTCATTTAGAGCACAACATTCAATGTGGAGGCAAATAAATGAAAACTTTCCCATTAAAATAACAATAGTAATCACAAAAAAAAAAATCTGACGAGGTTCTCACTTGAGGTACTATACATTGACAATATCATAATAAAACTCTTGATGCATTTATCTGTTGTCTATGTACATATTACATATGCAGATAAAGAGATGTAGAGAGAGAGATAAACAGACATAAGCAATAATGTTTGACAGAGTGGGCATTGTACAGAAGTAATGGACCGCCCAGAGGTGTTTTGAGGCCAGACACTACAGAAAAAGACCCTCTTTACTTATAGAAGGTCTGTTATTTCACTTTTATGCCCACACTGGAGGCCATTATTACACTTAGAAAATGGCCTTTCTGTTTCCTTTCTAGCTAATATTTTTATTTCACTTATGTTTTTATATTAATTTAAATGAGTTTTTGCTTGATTCCTGATATTATTTAAAACAAAAAACTCACCTCTGACTTGTTTATTTATAGTTAAATATGTCACTTATTCAATGTTTTGAAACTGTAGGTAATAGTCAATAAATATACATCACTGCAAATCTATATGAAGGAGTGTGTGTGTGTGTGTGTGTGTGTGTGTGTGTGTGTGTGTGTGTGTGTGTGTGTGTGGGTTTGTGTGTGTGTGTATGTGCATGTATGTGTGTGTGTGTGTGTGTGTGTGTGTGTGTGTGTGTGTGTGTGTGTGTGTGTGTGTGTGTGTGTACATGTGTGTGTGTTTAAAATTTTAGAAGTTAGTATTTTTCCTCTACTGCACAACCAACCATCAGCTTGTCCTGGGGACACCATCCTACAATAGGTGTACTTAGCACATCTAATCTCCCTGGACTTGACCCACCAGGGCTGATGAGGATCATTAGGGCATCCCAGAACCACACATTATACTCGTTGCTGTGTCAGGTTGTAATAATCTACCCTCATTTCTCCCTCCCCTGCATTCATCCATTATATCCAAAGGCTAATCCAATTGGATCAGACCACTTCACTAGGAACATCTAGCGAATCCCTTCCTCCTTGAGATGGGCATACCCAAGTTACCCTCCCTGCCAGCACCTCAGATGCCAGAAACGCTAATCCAGCCTGGGTTACCTAAGGCATAGATAGGGCTTTATCCCACTATGATATAGTGCTGGATGAGAAGGCAGTGTTCAGCATTGCAATACCTATCTGATTTGAGCTGTGGCATTCTACTTTGCAAATTTATTACAGCATGTGTCTGAATAGCACAAGACTAAAGAAGCACTTCTCAAAAACAGAATATTTTGAAGACTGTTTGCTTGAGTGGAACTGTGACAGTCGAACAGCAGTTCATTGTAACTGACAAGCAGTTTTCATTCTAGTGCTTTATTGTCTGATGTGGAACAAGAGCTTTGACATTTGGCTTTTCATTTTCATAGCTGGAAAATATGATGTTATTCCAGCTCTGGACTACGAATAAACCCTGCATCTAATTGTATTTCTTTTACTTAATCTATGATGCATTAGGTGGGTGGGTAATATTAGAGATGTAAAAGGTGTAACGTTATATTTTCCACTTTATAACAACAAGCAATATGGACTTTATTTAAATATTGCATGGCAATCCTACACTACTGGCCATTGTATTTATATATCTAGATAGCTATTGCAGCTGTGTATGCAGCTCTTTGTACATTTAGCTAAACAACTATCAAAATCTATGGCATTTGGCAGTTCTTTCAATATCTCTCAAAAAATACTGTTGGACTAGGGGTATTCAGTCCTGTGATTTATCACAGAAAATAGACTGTGTATCAAGCTTCACAGCAGCTATTTTTGCTTTTAGTGGACTTCATGAAGTAATAACTACCCAATATTTCATAGGCTTGACCAATCACATAAAAGTATATCTTACCATCTATTTATTTATCTATACACAAAAAAAAAATAAATATATATATATATATATATATATATATATATATATATATATATATATATATATTGACACCACAAGGCAGAGCGTAACTGCTGCAGGAACAACTGGTTCAGTCAACAAAAAAGAGAAAAATGTCCACTCAAAGCAAGTAAGTGAAACCAAAGCATGGTCCAAGTCTAAGTTCTGAAGAGTCGCACACGTATCAATAAAGTAAAAACTTTAATCAACGTAAAGCTAAAAATAATGAGGAAGTGAGCACTTTCACAATATAACATATATATATATATATATATATATATATATATATATATATATATATATATATACGTATATATATATATATATATATATATATATATATATATATATATATATATATATATATATATATATATATACACACACACACACACACACACACACACACACACACACATATATATATATATATATATATATATATATATATATATATATATATGTGTGTGTGTGTGTGTGTATTTTTATTTATTTATTTATTTACATTTGTTAACTGGGTAGTGTCCGACTGGGTTGAAAAAAAAACGTTTTAAGCGGAGACCTGGGAAGAAAAGCTCCACAACAAAATTAACATTATTAAGGTGCAAGCAGTAAACTTAGTTTAAGTAATACATTGCTAACAGAATGTAAATGAGCTTAACAAAAATATTATAGCAACATATAATAGAAATACAGTATAAACATGCATGTTTCAGGCATACAGGAATGCTTTTTTTTTACAATATATATGAGGTACATAAGTAATGTAGCTTACAAGGTGAGTCACTTCTGAAAGATCAAGTTTGGTCATGTAGTTTTACAAGTTAAGTTATCTGAAGGAATAAAGATTAATAAAGATAAGACCGATAGTGGGATAGCCCTATGTGGGATGAGTACTATTTGGGCTATCATGTGTGAGATGAGTGGAAAAAACAGGAAGAATATTAGCTGGGAGCAATACAGTGGAATAGCCGATTATCATTTAAATAGTCTTTTAGGGTAGTTTTAAATGTGGACAGGTTGGGGTTTTTACTTACCTGTTGAGGAAGGGTGTTCCAGTCTTTGGCTATTTTATGGGAGTAGATGGAGTCTCCGTGATAGTTGTGAGACTGGGTTACTTTTAGCATTAATTTGTTGGATGACCTGAGAAGTCTACAGTTTGTGTTTGGCTGGTTTAGGTATGATAAAGCTGGGAAGTCACTAGGGTTTAATATGATTTTATGGGAAGTGAAAGTTGTTTTTGTAATAATAGGTTGGGAAGTTCTAGCCAGCTGAGCTGTCAGAGAGCAGTGCAGTGATGTGTTCTGTGGGGTTGGTTGGTGACAAACTTAGCTATTCTGTTATAGCAGGAGTCTAGTTTATTTAGGTCAGTTTTTGATAGGTTAGTAAAGACCTCAGAGGAGTATAGGAGGGTGAATAGCAAGTGGGATGTTGCAGTGGCCAGTCTAGCTTGTGGTGTAAAGTAAGGTTTAACCCTATATAGAGCAGCTAGTTTAGAATGGATTTTTTTTGATGGGCAGATAGATGTGTTTATAAAATTTTAGTAAGTCATCTACGGTTACCCCTAGCAGCTTGGTCTGATTGGTGTGTTTGATTATTGTACTGTTGTTAGACAGTATGGAGAGGGATTGGGTACTGGGGTTGGAAGATTTATTTGAGAGAATTATGAGATTGGTCCTATTTGGATTTAGGATGAGTTGGTGGCTGGTGACGTATTTTCAATGTCTTGGAATGATGACTGCATTTTGTGTTGGAGATCTTGTGAGGATTAGGCTGAGCAGATAAGGGAGGAGTCATCTGCATATTGGATGATGGTGGCATGTTTGGTGGCAGTATATAGGTTGTTGGTAAATATTATGAAGAGGAGGGGCCCAAGTATGGAGCCTTGTGGTATCCCCGTGGTGACTGGTAATAGTGGGGAGAGGCTGTTTGCCCATTTTGTGGCCTGTTGTCAGTTGGATAGATAATTGTGAAAGCATGTTAGGGGTGTGGTACTGAGACTGTAAGTGGCAAGTTTGTTGAGGAGTAGCTGATGGGACACAGTGCCTTCATTTTTGAGGTGGCGAATACTCTCTGTAAAGGGTCTATATTATCTAGTCGAACAACTGAAATGTTGACTAACCTTTCATCAACACATATATGTTGAACCTGCACTTCAGCGAATGGCCAAATCATCAATTTTTTTACAAGGCAAAGAAATCGGTAGGCCAACTACGCACGACACATAACAAACACTATGAAGTGGGGGGTTGCCCCCATACCCCCCAATATGGGGAGATGTGCCCCCTAACTCCCCTTAACTAAATATACTAAGTCCAAGATTGCACTCTACAGTTGGGAAAAGGGCAGATTTAAAAGAACAGCCAATCAATTTCTTTCTCTTGGAAAGAAATCGATGATTTGGCTGTTTGCTAAAGTGCAGATTCGACACATATGTGGTGATGAAAGGTTAGTCGACATTTTGGTTGTTCGACTGGATAATATAGACCCTCTGTAAAGGTTATGAGGGCTGAGTTAGTACTGTGTTTAGGCCTGAAGCCATGCTGAGTGCTGGAGAGTAGGTTGTTGGTAGTAAGGTGATTCATGAATTTCTGGTGGATACATTTCTCTAGAATTTTGGCAAGGGGGGATAGAATGGCGATGGGATGGTAATTAGTTATGTATCTAGATGGGCCGCTCTTATGAAATGGTATGATATGAGAGATTTTCCATAATTTGGGAATGTACTGCTCAGAGATAGAGTGGTTTATTAGTAATGATATGGGGCAGGCGATGAATGGGGCAGCTAGCTTTAGGTATTTATTTGGAAGTTGGTTGTCAGCTAAGAAGCAGGGTTTTAATTTATATAGAAGTTTTTTATGTAGGAAGTTGGAATGGGAATAAAGGAGAAGGAGTTTGCATCATTAGAGGTAGGGAAGGGGACAGTGAGTGATGGTATTGTTTTGTTGTCTAGGAGAGAAGTGATAGAGTTGAAGTGGGAATTGAATAAGGGCATAGAGGAGTTAGTAGTGAGGGGGGAGCAGGGGTTTGACCCTGGTTAAGGAGGTGGCTGATATTCTGCCAGAAATTTTGTGGATTGTGCTGGTATTTTTGTTGGCAGGTGAAGAAATATGTTCTTTTACTCTTGATGATGTTTTTCTTAGCATGGTTTCTAAGTTGTTTGTAAAGGGTGAGATCACTGTTATTTTTTCATCATATGATATAGTGACTAGGCCTTATCTCTTTATTTCATTAGTTGTTTTGTTTCTTTAGAAAGCCAGGGTAGCTGTTTGGTTTTTTGGCAAATATTTATGAGGGGAGCAAGATTATTTAATACTTCAAGGAATTTGTTATTGAAGTATTCTACAGTTATGTCTAGTTGCAGTTTTTTTAATATGGACCAATCACAGTTTTGTAGTAGTAAATTGATAGTGCCAGAGGAGAAATATTTTTTGCTATGGGTGTATTTGTATGAGGTGCTGTTTGAATATTGTTTTCTTCCTAACTAGAAATATAGGGGCATGGTCACTTAGCGTGACTGGTAGACAGCCTGCCTGGTACCTGTGGTTTGGTTTTTTGGTTAAAATCCAGTCTGGAAGTGATTTTTTTATTGCAGTACTTGTCAATGCAGGTGGGGTAGTTTTAATAATTTGGGTGAAGTTGTATACGTTTGAAATAAGGTAGTGGAGTCAGAGAAGCAGGAGAACCAGTCTAGGGTTAAATCACCTAGAATGATGGTTTCTTGGGATAGAGAAAAATATCACCAGGATAGGAGGTATTCTATGTTGTGTAGGTTGTTGCCTGGTGGTAGGTAGATGGCTATGATGTTAATGGATTTGTGAGGATTAATTTGGAGGTGAGTGATAAGGAGTTCAGCATGTGAGATGTCTGGTGAGGAGCAGTTTAGTTTTTCTAGATTAAGTGATTCTTTAAACATAATTGCTACACCCCCACCACATTTGTTTATCCTGCCCTGTCTTATAATATTGTAACCATTTGTAGTAGTTTCAGAGTCTGAGTACAAAATTAGGTGCTTCAGTTGGGTTATAAGTTGGTTATACCTCTAGAAGGATAACTGAGTGTTGGTGTGCTGTATATGTATTGAAGTGAGGACATTAGTATTAAATCTAGGGTAAGTCTAGGTGATGATATAATGATAAGGTTTGCATGGGAGGTGTGCTGAGGTGTATGTGAGTGTTGGGGATGGGTGCTTGGAGAGTTTGAGGTTATGGGGGTTGGTAGCATAATAAGCAAGGAGAAGGATGTCTGATAATAGAGTGTTGTAGAGCAAGCAGTTTTGCCCTTTCATCCTGATTGGACAGTGGGTGTGGAATCAGGAAGTGAGGTATAGGAAAGTAGAGTGGAGTATGGTATCTTGAGAGGTTGAGTCCAGGTGGGGTTATTGGGGAGGGTGTTGTGTACACGAGTTAAAGTTAGAGGGGTGTGGTTAGCTGAAGAGGGAGGGATGTGTATTGGAGAATTGTACAGGGGGTATGGTTAGCTTAGGTATAAAGAAAATGAGATGGGGTGGGTGGGAATGGGGTAGGGTAGAGGAGCAGAGTGGGCTGGCATTGAGTAGTAGTGACTCAGACAAAAGCAATCACTCAATCCACAGACTGGTTGTAGGTATGTCTGTCTGGAGAAAAGGTACCTTGTCTTTCTGTGCTTTTCTTTTGAATATATGCAGGACCTTATAGGACAAAAGTAATACCTTTATTGCCTACAATGTGCTGTTTAACCAATTCAGAAACCTTGTGCTGTGTATTTGTACTTCTTTTAACTTTAGTGTGTTCAGCTTAGCTGGGAGTCAGGAACAATTACTAAAAGGGTATGTGACTGTATATTAAGGAGTTTTGTAATTAAAAGTTACAAGAAATGCTAGCTTGTGAAAAGGGAGTGGGCAGCTGCCATCACTGGCCTGTCTGAGCAACCCATTTTCAGGGGTTGTGGAAATCTAAAAATAAGAATGGAGAGTAAGAAACAGCTGTAGTTAGTAGGGTCACTGAAGAACATGGAGTGAAGTACAGGATAGACAGAATACCATTGCTGAGAAATGCATGCACGAAATATGACACAACAACATTACTATCAGGGTAGAGTACAATTCTAACATTTAGTAGAAGTGTAAAGCATACCAATGAATAAATGCAGCACAAATAGACCAGAACAATACTAATATGCGATAAACTGCCAACATATGCTATACTAACATTAGTATGTGCACATGGTATACAGAGTATAGCATGCAGGTCTAAGAAAACAGTACAGTATCACCAGCCACATATTAGCTAAACAGAAGGAGAAGGAAAACACTCCCAAAAGTTCACTAGACAGTGTACTATGTGTTAATACAGTTTTAAATGCCTTGCAAGCCTAGAAATCTTTGCCCTGCAAACATAGGCTTAAAAACATATTGCTTGAATCATAAATAGCAAACTATTTTCAATGAAACAGACAAAGTGGCTTTTCATAAGATCACAGCAATAAATATGCAAAATACAGATAGTTTACTGCAAGAATCCACTAAAGTTTCATTTATTTTACAGAAACAGCTACAAAATACATGTTAGAGCAACAGAGACATATTACAGCACAGACAGATTGCTTAGGGCCGCACCGCTAAATATTATGTGGGAATGCTAAGCAAAAAACTATCAGGCTATAAAAACAAAACATCATAGTACAAAATATTAAACAATTGTCTCTAACTGCACTTTCTGTTTTAGGAGAAACATCAGCGACAGGATACTAGAAATTCTTGAAATATTATAATAACATTGCAACTGTTGTTTCAGAAAGAATAAGCACTTACTTCAAGGTATACTGAAGGCTAGAGAGGTACGGACAGCTGCTTTGGGAATCCAAGATGGCACCGCAGGTTTAAATTACCTTTGCTGAGACCATATTGGAGGAGGGGCATGCCCTGTAAGCCATGTACAGATCACCCCTTGGCAACTTGTAAGAGAAAGAATACAGTGATAGGGCTTTCAGCTTTATATATATATATATATATATATACATACAAGCACAGATACATATGTATAATTAAACCATTTTATAATGGTGTTACCTGGTGATAGCAAATTTGGTAGTGCAAATAGTGGATATAGGGCTGCTAGACAAGAAAGCTTTTCAGGAAGATGCGATATGACAGTATCTGTCTCTTCAAGGTTACATTATACAGGAAGAATGGGGCAGCTGCCTCAGTTTGTTGGGTATAGAAGACTCAAGGCGACTACTCTAAAGGAGTCTGGAGGGTTTTCAAGATGGAAGGTGCACTTGGGTTGGGAGAGGTATGCCACAGAGTTTTCAAAGTTGGAAACCAGATTTCCATTGGGAGTGCTGAAGAAAAGGAGGAGAAGAACTGTTAGTTCCAAAGCCTGGAAGTCTGACTTATATATGGTCTGACTTAACTAGGGAGAGCAGTACACTGTAATAGTGCAATAGCCCCCACCCCTGTTGGTAAGTACTAGGTCTAGGATATTTGAGCCCCTTGCTGGGATGCAGACAAACTGTTTCAGTACATTTGAGTTAACAAAGTCCAGGAACCTCAGTGCAGTCATGTTTGTGCCTGTGTAAACCACCCAATTTATGGATTGGTACTGGTAGTTGAAGTCTCCCATGACAAAGGTATTTGGCTGAAGACTGAGTGATTCAAGCAAGTCCAGGTAGGTGGTGTGTTTATTCTGGTTCACGGAGGGGTACCTGTAACTTGCTATGATTTGGTGGGGTGTTTTGGCTACAGTTATTTGGATGTGGAGTAGCTCAAGAGAGTCATACTGTTTCGCCAGTCACAAGATGTATTTGGATTTAATGACAATGGACACACCTCCATCTGTGGTTCTTTCACACTTATTTTGGGATCTGAATGTGTAGAAATCTTTGCAGACCTGCATGGCTGAGGTACTCTCTATAGCCTTGAACCAAGTCTCAATGACTGCACAGACATCAGCCTCTTCCAAGATGAGGAGTGCTTCCAGGGAGTGCAGCTCACTGTTTAGGCTCCTACCATTTAGCAGCATGACCTTGAGCTTGTCTTTAGAGTATTTTTCTACATTGGAAATTTTGTTGTTTTGGCATAGCCAAAAAAAGGCTCTATGGGGGAGGAAAACATCTTTGCTAATATCCTAAAGCCATGAGGAGACAGATGAAGGCCATCTCTGTCAAGAAGTATTCTTTAATTACATCTGAAATCTAAAAGGGAATACCCAGCTATGCACTGAACTGGTTTTGTGTGGCACCACCCTTACTCAACTGGAGGTAATAGCCAACCTGCTAGCTAACAGATTTAGAGCAAATTTCAACCCCCCCGTCCCCTCCAGTTATCCCCCAAAGCTTACCTGCCACTATGCCTCAGCCTAATATCTCAAGAGAGCAGGTCATCTTGGTGCTCTCCAAGGCCAAAAAGATGGCATCAATGGGACCAAACAACATCCCAGATTGTCTTTTAAACAAATTAAAACAAGATCTAACATACGTACTTGGAGCCCTGTTTAACCACAGCCTGTGAACTAACTATGTTCCAGCGGAATGGAGGACAGTAACAGTAATCCCTCTGCATAAAGGGGTACCATCAACTGACACTGGGAATTATAGGCCTATAATCTTGACTAGCCTTGTATGCAAGGCCATGGAAAGAATTATAATGGATCTTATTAACAAGGACAGAGGTATCTCAAAACTCTGGATACAACCCAGTTTGGATTCGTTAAAGGTAAGTCATGCCTGTTAAATATGGTTGACTTCTTTGAGAAAGTCACCAAGGCTCTGGACAAAGGAAAGTCAGTGCATACTGTCTGTCTTGACTTAAACAAGGCATTTGGCACAATCCTGCACTGAGGTATTATAGAGAAACTCTCCCAATGTGGAATTAACCCATACATTACTAGATGGGTAGCCAACTGGGTCACCGACATGACGCATACGGTCAAAGTGGGTTACTTCACCTCTACCTTGGTTCACCTTGGTTCAAAGCTGCAGAGAACACCACAGCCATGCAAGGCTACAATGCCTTCCACACATTCAGACCTTAAAATGAGCATGAAAGAACCAAAGGTGTAGGTGTATCCACCTTCATTAAATCCAAATACACTTTGAGACTAGTTAAACAGTACTACTCTCTTGAGCTACTCTAGGTCCAAATAACTATAAGTAAAACACTTACCACATCATTGCTAGCTACAGGTCCCCCACCTTGAACCATGAGAAGCACACTGCCTACCTGGACCTGTTTGAGTCACTCACTATACAACCAAACACCCTGGTCATGGGAGATTTCAGCTATCCTTCTATCAAGAGGTCGACATACACAACCACAAGCTCAATCGCTCTGAGGTTCCTGGATTTGTCAATACAAATGCTCTGGAACAGTTAGTCTGCACTCCCACACGGGGCTGAAATGTTCTAGACTTAGTACTCCCCAGTATAGGGAGTTCCTGCACTACCCCCTATGTTATGCCCTCCCTAGTAAAGTCAGATCATAAATGTGTCTCATTCGAAGGAACTATCAGACCTGACACCTCCACAGGAACAATAAAATGAGAAACTTCTCTAAAATCAATTATAACCTACTAAGAGATGGTTTGAAAAGTTTCAACCCTCTGCTAACCCAGTCAACAATGACTCCTATGCAGAGAAGTACACAAAAGCCCTGTATAACCACTTAAGCAACTGTGTTGACTCTGCTGTAGCTGACAGGATCAAAACCAAGTCCTCCCATAAAAACAAGTCACCCTCGTGGACATCGAGTATAAACAGGTTATATAACAAAAGGAAGAAACTGATATCTAAGAACAAGAGAGAACTTAGCAAAGAAAGAATACCCTCCACAGCTTCAACAAGCAAATCAGATATCTGATAAAGTCATCTAAAGCTAGTTATGAGGCTAAATTAGCTTCCCTAGCTAAAGACAATCACAAGGCATTCTTTAGCTATGTCTAAAATCTAAACAATAATACCCAGCTATGTGCTGAACTTGTGGATGGTACCACTCACACTAACCCTGAGGAAATTATCAACCTATTAGCTGACAGATTTGGTGCAAATTTCACCCCCCTGTCACTACCAGCCATAACCCAAAGAATACCTGGCACTTGTCCTCTTCCCAGTAGCCTAATCAGCCTTATCTGCAAGGTCATGGAAAGAATCATCATGGACCTTATCAACAAGAGCATAGGCAACCTTCAAACTCTTGCTCTGACCCAATTTGGTTTCATTAATGGTAGATCATGCTTACTAAACCTGGTGGACTTCCTCAATAATGTTACCAAAGCCTTGGATGAAGGCAAAGCAGTACATACTACCTATCTTAACTTAGCCAAGGCTTTTGACACAATCTTCCACTCAGGTATCATTGAGAATCTCTCTTAGCTGGGGATTAACCCATATGTCACTAGATGGGTAACCAGTTGGTTCACTGGCAGAAGCATACTGTCAAAGATGGGGAATTCTACCTCCATCAGAAGAACAGTTATCAGTGGGGTACCACAAGGTTCTGTACCAGGCCTCTACTGTTTGGAATCTATTTCTTGGAAGTCCGGGTGAAAGAAGATGGCTTGTGGCTTACCAAGTTCACAGATGACTGCAAACTAGTAGCAATCCTTGAGTCCCCTAAAGATATTAGCACATTACAGGAGATGATTAGTGCCAAAACCACAGTCTAAAACTAAATGCAAAAAAGTGCATCATTGTTCCCTCTAACAAAGAGGTAGCCCTTGAAAATTATAGTATAGGCAGCACTCCCCTAAGCTTGAACCCAGTGGATCATGACTTGAGAAAACAAGTTGTCAGCAATCTAAACTTTGATCACCATGTGTCCACTGTGGTAAGAAAAGCCATTTATTTTGCACACCTCATAAGTAAGGACATTGCATCCAAGACCAAGGATTTTATAACTCCTCTGTACTCCACCCTCATCAGACTACTAATAGAGTACAACACTGCCTTTTGCATATACCTGACCAGACACCTGCAGCAGCTGGAGAGACCACAGAGGCTCCTGACCAAGAGAATTCAGGGACTCCAAAACATGACCTCCATGGAAAGACTGAGAGCCCTGTCACTGTATTCTGTGTCCTACAGGCTGCTGAGAGATGATCTGTGTCTGGCCAACAGAGCAGTGTCTGACACTGCCCTAATGGAAATGCTGTATGTCTGCAAATCAATTGGGACAATAGTCACTCACTCCAAAGATCTTAACATAGCCTGTGACTTAAACAACACATGCTGGAGAGACAGACATGTCTCTCAGAGACTGCTGCTTCTCTGGAATAAACTCCAAATTCATGTTAAGCAGAGCTCCTCAATGACCCTATTTAAGTACATACAGGACAACTGAATGGGAGACTGTAAATTCACCACTGGGGTGGCATCTATGTCCTTCATGGATAAGGGCAGCCAGTGTTGATCATAGATTTACTCTGAAAACAATCAAACCATCTAACTATGGTCAATTAGAGAACTATCTAACAATGGTCAGTTTGGGAACAGATAGCTAGGCTTGTAAAGCCCCTAGGGCTATTTGCCTAATAACCTTCTATGAACCTATGAACCATTGAGCAAAAGACCCGTCACCAGTGATGTACCACAGGGTTCAGTACTGGGCCCCTTGCTATTCTGAATTTATTTCTCAGAAGTCCAGGCAAACTTGGATGGCCTGTGGCTGACCAAGTTCACTGATGATTGCAAATTGGGAGCAATCATTCAGTCCCCCATGGATGTTAATTTACTGGAGACAGAGTTAATGCAGACAAACGATTGGTGCCAAAGCCACAGATTAAAGCTAAATGCAAAAAAATGCATTATTATTCCCTTTGAAAAAGTTGACATCCCTGTTAATTACATTATAGACAGCACCCCCCTAAGTGCAGACCCTGTGGTATGTGATCTGGGTACTGAGGTTGAGAGCAACCTGAACTTTGACCAGTATGTATCTACAGTAGTAAGAAATTCTTCTATGTGGCACATCTTATAAGTAAAGGCATTGCATCTAAATCTAAGGATGTTATAATTCCATTACACTCAGCCTTCATCACAGCAATAATTGAATACAATGCTCCCTTTTGCATGTACCTCACCAGACACCTGCAACAATTGGAGAGACCACAGAGGTCTCTCACCAAGAAACTACAGGGTACACAAAACAAGCCTTACACAATAAAGCTGAAAGCCCTATCACTGACCATATATCCATCACATTTGAAGTAAAGATCAGACATGACAGCAAACTATCACCTCCTAACCAATGGCATAAATGGTTTAAAGCCCCTGCTAACACGGGCAACAATGACTTCTATGCGGAGAAGTATGCAAACACCTTATATAGCCACTTAAGCAAATTTATTGACTTGGCAGCACCTGACAGGACTAAAACAGGGTCCTCTCACAAAAACAAGCCATCCTGGTGGATTGCAATTATAAATAAGTTATATAACAAAAGAAAGAAACTGATATCTAAGAACAAGAAGGAACAGACTCAGCAGTGAAAGACTACCATACACTGTCTAAAACCAAATCAGAAACCTTGTAAAGTCCCCTAAAGCAAGTTACAAACTAGACTGGCATCCCTAGCTAAAGATAATCATAAGGCATTCTTCAGCTATGTCCAAAACCTCAAATGAAATACCACGTTGTGTGGCAAACTTATAGTGGATGGCACCACTCAGATGTAAGCTGAAGAAATTGCCAACCTGCAGGCTGACAGACTTGCTGACAATTTCACCCCCCCCCCCGTCCCCAATAACCATACCCTATAGCATTCCTGGCACCTGTCCTCTACCATTTATCTCCAAAGAACAGGTCATTCATGTGCTCTCCAAGGACAAACATACGGCCTCTATGGGACCAGATAATATGCCAGGCTGCATAATAAACAATCTGAAACAAGACCTAGTGGAACCACTTAACTGTCTCTTTAACCACAGCCTGAGCACCTGTTTTGTGCCAGAGGAGTGGAGAACAGCAACAGTAATCCCCTTGCACAAAGAGGATCCATCAATCGACCTTGGGAACTATAGACCCATTAGTCTGAGCAGCCGTATCTGCAAGGACATGGAAAGAATCTGTATGGGCCTTATCAACCAGGAAATAGGCAACCTTCAAACTCATAACCCAACTCAATTTGGTTTCATCAAGGGTAGATCTTGCTTATTAAACCTGGTGAACTTCTTTAAGAAAGTCATGAAATTCCTGGAGGATAGTAAAGCAGTACACACCACCTACCTTGATTTAGTCAAGGCATTTGTCACAATTCTCCACTCAGGGATCAATGAGAAACTCTTCCAGCTGAATATCAACCCTTTTGTCAGTAGATGGGTAGCCAACCGGCTCACAGATAGAATGTACACTGTTAAAGTTAGAGAATCCACCTCAGCCAGTAGACCAGTTACCAGTGGTGTACCACAAGGATCTGTACTGGGCTGTCTGCTGTTTGGAATTTATTTTTCTCAAGTCCAGTTAAAAGTTGATGGCCTGTAGCTTACTAAGTTGGCAGACGACTGCAAACTGGATGCAATCATAGAGTCCCTCAACAACATTGACAAATTACAGAAGGGACTGACACTTACAAATAATTGGTGCCAGGGCCATGGACTGAAACTAAACACAAAAAAAATGCCTCATTATCTCCTTTGGCAGAGAAGCAGCCCCTGCTAGTTATGATTTAGACAGCACCTCTCTAAGCTCAAACACAGTGGTGCAAGGCTTGGGAATGCAGATTGATAGCAATCTAAACTTTGATCACCATGTGTTTACAGTAGGAAGGAAAGCCTTCTAGACTTCCAATGTCATAAATAAGGGTATTGCATCCAAGATCAGAGAGTTCATTATTCAGGTATACTCATCCCTTATCAGACCATTGATTGAGTGCAATGCTGCCTTCTGTATGTACCTCATCAGACACCAGCAGTAGCTGGAAAGACTACAGAGGTTTCTAACCAAGAGAATTCAGGACTTCCAAGATATGACTGACATGGAAAGACTGAAAGCCCTATCACTGTACTCAGTATCATACAGGCTGCTGAGTGGCAACCTGTCTCTGGCCTACATAGCAGTCTCTGACCCCACCCTAATGGAAATGCTGCACATTCGCAAATCAAATAGGACCAGAGATCTCAACCTGGCCTGCAACATTAATAGAACTTGTGCAAGAGACAGATATGTCTCTCAGAGATTGATGCTCCTCTGGAATAAGCTCCCACTTCATGTGAAGCAGAGCTCCTCAATGACTCTATTTAAGGATGGCACAGTGGTGCAGTGGTTTGCATTGTTACCTCACAGGAAGAGGTTCTCTGGTTTGATTCTCATCTGGGGTGCCTTCTGTGTGGAATCTGCATGTCCTCCATGTGTTCATGTGGGTTTCCTCTGGGTGCTCTGGTTTCCTCCTACATTACAAAGACACGCATCTGGAGCATTTGTCCCTGGGCCTCCACTGAAAATTGTCTCATTCCAAGTTGGACTTTCACAGTAAACAAATGTTAAATAGTAAACAATAATAATGATAATAAAGTGCAACCTTGACAATTGGATGGGAAGCTGCAAATTCACCCTGGGGGCGGCACCTTTGGCCCTCATGGACAGGGGCACTCGGTGCTGATCATAGTATCGCTCTAGAAACAATGACCATCTACCTATTGTCAGCTAGGGTACACAGGGTTTTTACATGGCTAAGTTTGTAAAGGCCCTATGGCTAGTAGTCTAGTAACCACCTATGAGTTTCTGAACATAATGCCTTGTGATTATCCTTAGCTAGGGAGGCTATTTTTGCTTCATAATTAGCTTTTGAGGACTTGACATGATCTCTAATTTGTTTGTTTAAGCTAGAGAGGGATTTCTTCCTCTGCTGAGCCAATTCCCTCTTGTTATTAGACATTAGTTTCTTTCTCTTGTTGTGTAACCTGTTTATACTAGGGGTCCACCAGGGTGGCTTGCTTTTTTGGCAGGACCTATTTTTAATCCAGTCAGGTACAGTTGATTCTGTACAACTGCTTAAGTGGTTATACAGGGCATTGGTGAACACCTATGCATAGGAGTCCATGTTATCTGCATTCGACGGGACTTTGAAACTTCTTATACCATCACTTAGTAGGAGTTAGTTTATCTTTGAAAAATTCTTAAATGTTTTTGAGATTAATAGGGTATGTGGTCTTATAATTGCATTGAATGAGACTGATTTATGGTCTGATATTACCAGGGAGGACATCACATGGGGGGGGGGGGTGCAATACTCTCTCATGTTAGTGAGTACTATGTCCAGGACATTTGAGCCTCTTGTGGGTGTGCTGATTAGCTGTTCCAAAGCATTTGCATTGACAAAGTCTAAGAACATCTGAGTCAGCAGGTTTGTGGTAGCATATGTTTCCCAGTCAATGGTAGGATGATTAAAATCACCCATGAGTAAGGTATTGGGCTTTATGGCAAGTGACTCCAGTACATCTAGGTATGCAGCATTCTTATCATGTTTCAATGGTGAGGTACCTATAGCTAGCCATGATGTGGTAGGGGGCTTTGCCTGTAGTTAATTGGACTTGGAGTAGCTCAAGAGAGTCATAGTGTTTGACGAGTCTTGAGGTGTACTTATTCTTAATGAAGATGGATAGACCTCTTCCTTTGGTTCTTTCACACTCAGTTTGTGGTCTGAAAGTATAGAAGGCATTATTGCCCTGCATGGCTGAGGTGCTTTCCATGCCTTTGAACTATGTCTCAGTAACTGCACAGATGTCAGCATCTTCAAAAGTAAGGACTTCTTCCAGGGAGTGCAGTTTCTTGTTTATACTCCTAGCATTAAGCAACAGTACCTTGAGTTTATCTAGAGAGGATTTTGTTATGTTGAGAGGTTGGTTATTTTGACACTGCCTATAAAAGGCACACTAGGGGTGGCTAATGCCTTTGCCAGTATCTGAAAACCTAGAGGAGACAGGTGCAGACCATCTCTGGCAAAGGAAATTGGCCTGCTGACCATGGCTTCCCAGGCTGATGGATATTGGATCCTCTTGGACTGATACCAGAAGGTAAGCTAAATGATAAAGTCAATCATTTTTTGTTTGTATTGTGACATCATCCTTGGAGCAGGTAGAATGCTGTTTAAGGCTAGGCTTATACCTGCCTATGACACATAATCTGAAAGCTCAGTCATGTCTTTCTTCAAATAGTCCAGTGAGGTACATCTCAAGTTATTCACCTCCACATGGACTATGAAGGAGTCATACCGATACTTGTGGCTGAGTGAGTTGAGGGCTTGAGTGGCATTGATGGATCCTGGCAACTGACCGGCAGCTAACCGTAACCCACTTCTTATCCAGCCTGGTGAGGGGGAACATCCGTGTGTCTCACAATGGAGTCACCTATGAACAATATATTAGGTTTTGTAGTGTTACACCTTATGAGCTTATTTTGATGATTTGTGTGTGAATGTGTGTTATTGTGTTTTGTGGTTGTTTTTTGCATTGTTATGTGTGTAAGTGTTTTTTGTTTGGGAGACTCCTGATCTTTGGGTAAGTTACTAGTGAATACCTCCGCATATGTGAATTTATGTGTCATGTCCTTATTTAGTGTGGGAAATGTGTGTGTGCTGGCAACCTATTTAGTATTGAATTTGCCCTTATGTGAGAGTCTTGCCTCCAGTTTCAGAGTGTAGCATCTCTCACATAAAGTATTTGTTTGTTTCAGGAGTAAGTGGGCAGTATACATTAGACAATTGCTGCGTTGCCTTAGGATGCCCATATCTATCAAGCTGGCCAGAGAGAAGATGGAAAATTGCCTGTCCATGATAACAGGCTCTTACTGTATACTTTATTAGGGAAGGAAATTGGTTAATTTGACAGGACTGTGCCTGTAGCACTAAGAGTACAAGTGGGACCTACACTTTGTGTAGGGTAAGGATGATCAATAAGGCAATGCTGTTCAGTGCAAAACTGAGCTGCTCCTTGAGCAGCAGAAAAGCTTGGAAGGGTTTTACTGACAGCTGTTTCTTCCTGCACATCATGGTCATGAAAGAGACTGTTGTTATTTTGTCCTTCTTAAGTTAGTTTGGAGGTCTTTCTAGGTGCTGGCCTGACAGTAAATGGGTATAATCTTGACCATTTCTTAATTGCTGCAACTGGATGGTGTAAGGTGAGCAGTTGAAAGGTATGCTGCTAATAAGAAAGACAAGTGAATTGTTTTCAAACCTGTTAGTGTTGCTACTGAAAATAATTTTTCATCTGTAAGTGTATCACAAAGTATAGCAGCTTGTTCTAGCACTTGCTTATATTCATGCCAAGAGGGCAACTTGGTTGATGAGCCATTTCATTACAGCAGAGAAAGACAGAGAAAACAGTAAACCATTTCCTTCGTTTGCACTTGTTGATAGGGGAAAATGTAGGTGTGTATTATTTATTTAGTTAAATTTGTTAACTGGAGTCGAGCACTGATCACAAACGGTCAATTTCAGTCTCAGCTTAGGGAACAAAAAGTAAAATATAAATTATAAAAAAAAAAAGGCTAACACTGCTGTTTTCCTACCACCACAAGTGAAGACGACACTTGCATGTATATGAAATTTATTTGACATGGTCTGTCACTAAAAGTGAAGCATCTGCAAATAACTGCTTATGCAAAGAACTGAGATTAGTGCTGGCATTTTCTGCCACTACTGTGTGCAGTAAGACTGTATTTTCTGTCCATCACAGTACAGACCAGTACTGTTTTATTTTATTTGCTCTGTAACAGCACTTCAGTTTTAAGTCAGTGCAAGTGCCACATGCATTGGGTGGATACAGTGAGCAGCTTAAGCTGCAGTGATCAGTTTTTTGATCTCACCTCTCGCTTCTTGTGGGTACCGATTGCCCTAAAACACTTGTGCAATGGCTATGCTGGAACAGCTGTTACAAGCTATTGCTACCACTACTGAATGGATGGTGGGAATAACAGAGTCAGTAGCCCAACTTTGGAGGTGTTGTTATTGAAGCTCCTTACCACAGATAGATTTAGAATAATATTTAGTTACATTTCTGAAGGATGCTTGTCAAGAGGGGTAGGACTGCTCATTTTGGGTGCATATATTAACAGGAGGGACTCCCTTGACATACAGGGATATCTCTACTGTTCATTGTGCAGACTATGACAAGTTAAAGAAGACTGCTAGCAAAGGTGGGAATAACATTACAGACAGGCACAGAAGTTTTATGAATGGGCCATTTTGAGATCTAAGACAGTGAGGGTGTATTCCATGCATTAAGACACTATGTTAAAGTAGGTTTTTATGCTTCTTATACATCTGTGTTTTATAATTAATTTTAATTCTGGATATAATCCTGATGTTGAAGCTGCAGGTGATTTGAAAAATAAAATAAAGAATGACCTTATTTGAAGTTTTAGTTATACTGTTGACACAGTTTTTGTTATAACCACACCTACAAAATGATGTCTAGTAAAGTACAGGCAATAATTTACATACACATGTAAAGCATTCTGGGTAGTTAAAAGTTCCATACTTCTTTATAGAAACAGCTACTTATTACATTATGGTTCCACTAACAGAGCATTAATATGCACATTTTTTCAAGAAAGGGTTTTCTACCTGTGAAAAATAGCTGACAGATTGTCTTACTATAATATAAGATTTCTTTATTGCTGCATCTAGTATGGGAAATGGTAGCTTATACACTAATGTAAGTATTGAAAGAAAGTGGGTACACACTTTAATGCTGTCATATCAGGCTTTTCCAATTTCAAGAAAATGTTCAAGGGCCAGTGCTTATGAATGCAATTAATTGTGAAAATGCCTCACTATTTGCCACAAACACTGTAAAATTTTATATGGTATATGGTAAGAGAGATTGCATCCATTATTTAGGTCTAATTATTTAGACATCCTAAGGAAAGTGTGATACTCTCAAAGTACTGGTTAGATGTAGAACGGTGGGATAGCAACGACATACAGAGTCAATATATATATATATATATATATATATATATATATATATATATATATATATATATACACACACTAGGGCTATCAACTAGAATAGTAAGAGAAGCCACTACTAAGGTAACTTACAGATATATTAGTGATGTAAAGAGTTCCACATCTCCTATATTTTGCTACAATTTGGATTAATATCCCCAATGAGGAAGCGGATGAATGTAAAAGAAGAGGAAAGGCAAAAGAGAAAAAGAGAATAATTCCTCAAAAGTCAGAGGTAAATTCAAAGCAACCAAAAGACACAAAAGAGAATGGTAGTAGGGATTACTTGGTTAAGAAGGAAAAAACTACCTTTAAATTTAGGGATAGGAGGGATAAAAAGTAGAATCCTGGGCCGGGGAAAACAATAAGGTTTTCTTTAGTTATGTCCACAACTTTAAAGCCAGTACACAACAATGTGCAGAACTAGTTGTAAATGGAGCCCCATATGCTGAGCCAGAAGATATAACAAATCTACTGAATGACAAATCAATTTCCAGTTTTAATCCTCTCCTGCCTAATAACCCCTCAGGAAATACCATTGAGCATAACCCCCCCACCAACTATCACTAGAGAGTAGTTCCACAACTGACTCTCTAAGGCCAACAATGCCATATTGATCATGGTCCCTGATAGTATTCCCGGATGCCTTCTAAATAACATGAAACATGATCTATCAAGACCACTAGAGTCACTATTTAACCACAGATTCCAGACAGGCTTTGTGCCATGTGAATGGAGAATGGCAATGGTCATCCTTCCACACAAGGGTGGGAAAATTGACTATTCTGATATGCAAAGCCATGAAAAGAAATAACATGGATCCGACCTACTTTGGTTTCATTAAGTGCAGATAATGCCTACTCAATCTGCTTAACTTAAAAAAAAAAAACATAATGGGTGAGGACAAACTGGTGCATACAATCTACCAAGACTTGGCCAAGGCAGTTGATACAATACTCCACTCAGGCATTCTAGACAAACTCAATTGGGCATAAACCCTTATGGCATCCACTGGATAGCCAGGTGGCTCTCAGAGAGGATATGGGAGTCCACCTGCACAAATTGGCATGTCATTAGTGGAATCCTTGAAGGCTCTATGCTGGGTCTGTTCTTTTTGGCATCTACTTGTCTGAAATCAAGGTCAGTGTCTAGGGCATTTGATTGACCAAGTTTGCAGAGGGTTGCAAATTAGGTGCAATCATAGAATCCCTTCAAGAAACTAATACCCACTAATAAGGGCTGACTCAGATAAATAACTGGTGCCAAATCCATAGCTTAAAACTCTGTGCCAATAAATGCATGCTAATACCCTTCAGAAAGTCAGCTACACCTGTAAACTACCTCATTGATAACACAATCCTAATAGTAGACCCTGTACTAAGGGATTTGGGGATGCATGTAGGCAGCAACCAGGGTTTTGACCATCATGTGCCCAAGGTAATAAGGAAATCAGTTTATGTTGGGCAAGTTATAAACAAGGACATGGCATCTAGGTTCAAGGAAGTCATTGTTCCACTGTATTTGACCTTCATCAGACCAATCATTGAGTACAGCTCTCCCTTTGGTATGTATCTCAGCAGGCCCATGCAACAACAGGAGTGCCCACTGAGGTTCCTCACAAAAAGGATACAGGGCATAAAGAACATGTCCAAAATGTGTAAAATACATCTGGGATGGATTACTAGACTTAAAAAAGCTCCTTTGGTTGACCCTAATGCAGATAAAATAACATAAGCCTGAATTTATTACCTGTGAGAATGGGGTGACTTAGAGGACCTGTTTATTGAATTGCCTTTTCTGCAAGAAGAATGGAACACCAAGGTCCCTCTGCCTGTCATAACAGGAGAAAGGCACTGACCCACTACCCACTAAAGCTACTTGGGAGGTAGACCCCAATCTGTTGTGACTTCCAGCTAGTCCAGGAAATTTTACAAAGGCTCAATGAGAAGCTCTAATCTTGAGACAGGCCTATGAAAACAGGGTTAACCACCCCTGTAAGACTCCCCTCACTACATTTGTAATTTGAATCACAAATGATTTAGTCTGTCACACTGGCAAAGATAAGGATGATGTCTGACACCATTTGTTGGTACTCCAGTAATTTATAATGATAATAAGTAAAATGGCTGATAGGCATATTTTGAGATAAGAACAAAGACAAAATATAACCCACTTCTCCTGGCCTTAGATTATAAAGAGAAATAACTTTTGCGCAATCTTTCTAGAGTGTCCAAATAATGGTTCCTTACCATGTGATTAAAAATCTCTCAGGTCCCATTTCTATAACCAAGGTACTCTTTGAGAAGATTGTGATGGACATTGTGATTTCCATGGCTAGTACCACTAGTGGTTACCAATGCATTTTAGTTCAGTTGGATTATGTGACTCATCTCTACTCATTTCCTAGAGTTTGTTCCTTTACAAAAGGTCAATTTCAAAGCTACAGACAAAGAACTGGTTCTTGTATTTTAAATGCTTGGAATACCTGAAAAAGTCATAACAGACCAAGGCATCCTATTCATGACTAGAAAAATGAAGCATTTATGCCAGGCTTTCCAAGTAAAGTAATGAATAACCTCCAAAAATTAGTACCAAAATGATGGATTAGTAGAAAAATTTAAAAGAATCTTCAAGTCTATGTTAAGAGAGGTAATACATAGACCTAGAAGGGAAAACTTGGGACCATTTGTTACCCTGTCTTATTTTCTCTACAAAGGAAGTTTCTCAAGCTTCCATTGGCTTTAGCCATTTTAAACTTTTGAATGGTAGAGGCCTCTGGGGCCTATTAGATATAGTCAAAAAAACTTAGGATACTCATTTTAGGAAGTGCTACGAAACAATATAACAATATCCAAGAGTGAATGCTGAAAGGACTGCGAATAATCAAACACCATATGGAGAAGGCCCAATAAAAATATCTTAGAGTTTATATAAGGAATGTCAGTTGAAAAGAATTCTAGATCAGGTGCCAAGTTTTGTACTACTCCTCCAGAGTGAAAACAAGTTTCTAGGCAAGTGACTGGGTCCACACAAGGTTCTTGAAATGATTGTTGAGTTAAATCATCAAGTGAAACAAAAATGGAAGAGGTACCATAAGCAAGTATACTGCAGCAATGTGCTCAGAACCTGGAAAGAGCCAGAAGTGAATCTGATGGACATTGACCAAGCACCAAAAATGGAGTTCATCAGGTGATTCAAGATGATACCCATTACAAAACCCAGAAAAAGGCGATGCTATAAATTCTCTTAAGAAATAAAAACATGTTGTCCAAGATTAACTTTTCTCATTGCTCATCAAACTGAAATACATCTAGGAGAGAAAGTGAGTTTTAGACCATATAGAATCCCTGATGTACAGAAATAGGCCATACAGTAAGAGATGAGTTAGATGCTGAAACTGTTGGTGATAAAATAGTCCAACAGTGAATTAAACAGGTCCATCATACTAGTACCAAAGCTAGATATATGGTAATATCTGTTTCTGTAATGATTTCACTAACCAAATAATCTTTTTAAATTTAACACCTGTCTTAACCCCTACATAGATGAATTGGTGGAATGGATAAGGAAAGCCTGGTAACTTACAACTTTAGATATGACTAAAGGTTTTTATTGACCCTTATATCTCCAGATTTTAAGAAGAAAACATATTTCTTCATGGCATAGAGACTGTTTCAGATAATGGTGTTATCCTTTAATCTTCACAGGACACTGGCTATGAGTTCCATAGGCTCATAAACAGAGTCTTGAAGCCTTACCAGCCCTACATAGTAGCATAAATGGATGATGTTGTTATCCATTCTACTGAATGGAACTCATACTTTCCCAAGGTATAGGCAGTCTTAAACTTGTTAAGAGAGCTGGGCCTTTCTATAAATACACCCAAATGCAAGCTAGGACTGACTGATATCGAATACTTAGGATATGTTATAAAACGGGTCCTCATAAATCCCCAAAAGGAAAAACTAGAAGCCATTGAGAAAGTGCTCACACACCAGATCAGAAATGCAGGTACGCCCTTTCTGATCTAGTATATGGGAATTTTGGACTTCTGCAATTCTACAGAAAGTTTATAACAGACTTTGCTATTATAGCCCGTCTCCTGACCAACCTCAGCAAAGGCAGAAGAGTGCATAACTTAAAGTAAACATCAAAAGTAGAGATGGCATTTTAACAGACTAAAATGTCAGTTGTGTGCAGTGTACTCTTGTGTACCCAGACTTCCCTAAAGTCACTTATTGTGTATATTGATGCCTCCAAGTTTGGGTTAAGGGCAGCACTGACCCAAGAGTTTGATACAGAAAAACACCCAATCCATCACCAACACTTAATCCAGAGTAGGTACTCTTCTACAGAATGGGATTGCTAAGCAATAAAGTGGGCAAATGGGTCCCTGAAGTATTACTTGCTGAGCCCAGAATTCACACTGGTTACAGATCACACACCCTTCCTTCAAGTAGGAGGGTAACATCAAACTTTGTTGGTGGGGCTCTGGCATTATAGCCATTCCTGTTTAAAATCCAGCATCAGTTTGGTCTACATCCTCTGTCCGGGGCTCACAGACTTTTCTGCTGGTTTGGTTCAAAAGTAATGACTTGAGGGGTATTATCTGTAACATAGTATAACAGGATTGCTTAGTGATGCCTTGTAGATTGTGCCTACTTAGAGATCTGGGGCCCTCAACAAGTAAGCTTTACCTATTTGCTGTTAAAGATGCTGTATTTTTTAATTACATGCTTTGTCATTTCACGTTAAAGATATACTGCACTATATTTTATTCATAAATAAATATGAACAGTACACTTAAAGCACTGTTTCCAGAGCCACCACTTACAAAATACCATGCTCTCTGTTCTTCTGTTGTTTAATCTGGGTCTAGGTCAATTTCACTAGCATTCACTGGTAAGTTCCCAAAACAGTAAAAGATAACTGAGAATGGTTACAAAGCATGATTAAATATTGACTTTGATCTGGCAAGCATCAACCCTTCCTGGGAGAGTTTCACACCTGTACACCCCCCAGTAATTATTGCAATCAGCTGTGAGGTCAGCACCACAAAGAGAAAAGACATATATTTAATCCTTCAATAAAAGCAAGTACTAACATTTCTTCTTTCTCTGACAGCTCCGAAACAGCATAATGGTTTTCCAGAGCTTGATACCAAAACACCTCTACTTCATACACTTCTGGTCTGAAAATACCTAACATCCCTCTATTGGTAAAATAAATAAATAAATGTATAAAAAAATCAGACAAGGCCTTTAAGGAAATATTTGTTAAAGGAACCAACCCTGCACTGTGTAGTCTTGGTGTTCTAACCAAACTTGGTTGTATTTCTTCTTTGGACAGTCACTACAAATGTCTACATCGAGTACATATGATACTGTACTTGTAATTCATTTTTAAATTTACAGAATCATGTGTTTTTTATTAGTTAAATAAATATGCAATGCTTGCTTAGGAAGTCCATCCTTCTTCCATTATCACAGTGTAAAATAACCTGTTTGTTATGAAAGAAGAGGTTCATTGTTCTTCTGATATTTGAACCTGTAAACTTTATAATTATTAGCTGACACATTAACTGCAGAATATGCATTCACACTAGCTGAAGAAACATTCAACTGCAGTTCATTTTCTTGGCCTCCATTACTTGACATCTCTACTGCAAATGGTCGTGACTGTCCTCTGTAATTCCCAACATTTGGAGCTGTATACATTTTCCAGCCATTAGTTATAAATTAAAAACACTTAATGAATTTAATTGATCAGTTCCTCGGTCGATGTTTGCGAACTTATTAATAATTAGATACTTCTAGAAGTAACAATGAATTAAATTTATGATCTTAAAACATTGATTATACTAAATGTAAATGATCTGAATCTCTGCTAGACACACTTAATTATTTGTTTTTTAATTAAATCTGCAGCTAGGTTACCAGTTTCTGTTAGCTACTTGTAAGGCATTTTTGTAACATAATTAGCATTTATAAAAATATAAAAGCATCTACTTGAGTGCTTTAAAGGACATTCATAGAAATGTAAAGAGCAGTCTTAGCTCCAAATACAGTTGAATAGCTTTTTCTTTAACCTTCAAACAACCTTAACATAGGAAATGTAAACAATTATATTAAATCTCTTTCACTTATCTGTACAGACCATAACAAATCTTAAAAGAAGATATCTCTATACTCCCAAGATGTTGCAATAAGATAGAAATATATTGCTTGAGTTTACTATAACTGTTCTTTGAAATCTCAAATGCATCGTAAATTATCATAAACTACACACAGAAAGGCTTAAGGGAACACAGGGCTATGCAATAACTATTCAGATCTGGTGCTGTATTTTTGCCTGAAAATCTGTCAATATCTACTGGTCCCAGAGCTCCCCCACCCCAAATGTTTCTAGAATGACAGTACTGTTGATTAAAAGTGGTGTCTTTCTTCTAATCAATCCTTACAGTAAATTAATAAAAAAGCATTCAACATTCTCCTTACTTTTAAGTAATTATAAATAATTCCGTCTTCTCTGAGATTTAACAATGCTTAACTTGCTCTTGTTTTGTCAGTATAAGGCAATCATAAAACTATGCATCAAACCAGGGCATATCAACATTAAATGCAGTAGAAGTACTTCATACATTTTGACGCCATTTGCAATGTAAACACCCCAGTGGAGTAAGGATGCAGTGATTATTCCACATCATACCAGGGTATTCTTACTGGTGCTTCTACACTGGAAGGTTTTTCACATCAAGTGACCGGTCAATCTAATTTTGGTTGTAGGTAAATCACTTACTTACAGCTCAAATCATGAACGTTTATCTGTCTAGAAGGGAAAAGGACAGCTCTTCAACAGACAACTTTCTGAGGTCACATTTTTATTACATAACTCCAAAAGATATAGTTGAGTGAGAAGTGAAGCTATGTTTCAGGTCAGAAATACTTTTCTGAGATGAAGTAGCCTCAGGCTTATTTATAAAAAGTAAAATGTTTTATTTATTTAACATTTTGTTTACCATGAAAGTCCAACTGGGACAGAGCCCATTTTCAGTTGAGCTTCAGGGAGAAATGCTCCAGATGCATGTCTTTGGAAAATGGGAGGAAACTGGTCCACCTGAAGGAAACCCACGTGAATGGAGGGAGGACATGCAGACTCCACACAGAAGGCACCCCAGCTAAGTAACAAACCAGAGAACTTCGTGCTGTGAGTTGACAACGCTAACCACTGAAACACTGTAGACCCCTACATGGAGGGCATTGAGTATTTATCCCTCATAATACCCTGAAAACTTTGCATAACTGCTTTGTCATGTTGTTTCCTTTACAGAAATGTCAGTCTCTCAGCTGACACCACGCTGGCACCCTAGATGCTACTTACCAGTGATGCACAGAACCAAATGCAACATAGATTTCACAACAAAAAGACCATGACAAGCAGGTCTAATTAGAGTTTATTGACTAAATACTAATAAAATTGTGCCAAAACAGGCTGTCAAGGTAGCCTTCTTAGACTTTAGTTTAAATGTGCATAGGCTGGAACTCTAAACTGTTGATTATTTTACTTTTACAGTAGTAAAGCATTAGACAAACTGATGCAGAAAGCAATAGGGAGAGAAAATGCATCCTGTGGAAGATATCACAGATAAGAATGGCTAAAATACAGCATGCAGAAAATATTAATAAGTGCAGTTCATGCAGATGCAAAGGCACTTATCACTGAAGTACTATAATAGTAATTTCTAGAAAATAGACAACAGATGGGAGTAATATGTATAGCCCACTGGGGTACCTCAAACTTCATCACTGGTTGTAGACATCTAGTGACAATAGATCCATCCTGTAATCTAGATGTCTTATTCCTATGACTCCTACATTTTAAGGAAGTAATATGTGACCTAGTGGCTTCCAGACCCTATCATTTGTCACTGGTCTGGTAATGCCAAAAATCTCTGATAGCCACAGGTTTCTCTGTACTCACAAATTATCTTCGTCCTTACTACCTTTATTATAAAATATCCTATTGGTCTGTTGCATTCTTCCAGAACTTAATCTTTGGGCTGTTTGACAGACATTAATGTAAATGACTCTAACAGTCTGTTGTATCAAATCCTTGCCATTTCACAGCTAGCAGTATGTAGAGCAGCCTTGTAGAGATACTGATTTAATGAGATTGCATCTTCTGCAGGTCACTCCAACTTTTCCCGCAATGTACATATTTGACCTCCAAAATATATACATTCTATAATTAGTATGATAGGAGTCTGTGACTGACATGGCTTAATTAATGCATGGTCAGTCAGTGACTGAATAATGACCTATGCCACTAGCAACCTGGTAACATAAGCAATTGTTGTAGAATACCAGATACCAGATTTCATATAGATCTTAAGGCCTCATCTCAAAGTTCTAACCACAAGGACATTGTTATTAATAACAGCAGAAATTATTCTTATTTATGGGTCATTTTGTCATTGCTTTATTGAAGTACTGTTGACTAAATCTAATGAAAAATTAAATAACCATCTCACGTTATAAAGATGTTTATTTTTACTGGTAGGGCCATAGCCTGTAGTTTATTGGGCCCACATTTGAGTTGGCCTTCGTGCTATGCTAACTCATTGTATAGATAGATGTATGGATAAATGTACTATGATATAAAACTTCCAAATGTCCAACCTTGCTTGTTCTGTTGAAGTTGAAGCTATTTGCATCTTGATTAGTTTCAGTTGGAATAGAACTGCGTAGTGTTGCAGGTACTTCTGCTTGAGTTTTAATTATTTTATTGTTTGGGTAATGATAGTCATGCTCAGTTTTGTTTACCAGTCTCAAGTCTCTGTAGCTAAACCCTGCACTTGCCTACCTGCCTTAACTTTGGCCTAATAAAAACTGGAGCATTCTAATTCATTTTGTAGCCTTCTGCATATGCAGCAGACTGAATATCGTGAGTATAAGAACATTTAATAAGTAGAATACTTCATGGAAAGACAGTTCATTGATTGGGACCTCTGGAAATAGAACCAAACCTTAGAAAACCTGCAGCTGTTTTTTTTTTTTTATTTTATTTCATTTTCTAAGTGGAAGTGTAATATGTGAAAAGTTGTACAACTCCCTCTAATCTGTAGTAATCTATTTAGGCTAGCCTGTCTGGTTACTTGAGCAACTTTCCTTTGGTGAATGCAATTTGGATTCAACATTTGGCCTAGTAGCATGTAATGAGCTAGGATTACTTTACCAATAAAAAAATGGGGAACGTATAAAAAGTCAATGCTAACCAAATAGTTCCCAGTGTTGCCTCATTCCATGACATCTGAGTTTCTTCAAGAGATGTGACTCTTCCCTACAAGTTTACAGCAGGGATGCGGTTCGGTATTCTCCGTTTTTTCAAATGAAGTTTTCAGTGGACTTTACTGAGTGGAAGCAGTGAAGAATGTTTTTTCATGAACTACAGATGCGAAGAGAGAAAAACTGCTCCCCAGAGTCAGTGAGCTCCTGTCAGCAAGATTTACCTGCAAGTCTTTTATAACTGATAATCTGTCTTAAAGTCAGAGTTAGCGGGAATACAGTTGCCTATATTGCGTGTTAGGAGTAGGACCATCTAGCTGATAGTGTTTTTTCTAATAACATTTCTTTGTTCAGAACTTTTTATTTTATATTTCCTTGTGCAAGAATACATTTGCATCTTTTTCAAACTGTATTGTGCAGTTTCTGTAAATGTCTGTCTTTCTGCCCTTTCCTTGCATCTTTGTCTAATAAGTAATTTAATTTCCATTTATAATTCTGTGGTTAATGCTTGAAATAGTTTTAAAATGTCATGAAGGCTCTATCAATTTCTTTGTCTGCTCAGTCTTTTCTTTATGACCAGACCTGAAAAATGATGTCATTGCAAGTACTAGACACTGGTTTACATGCACTAGTATGCCTTCTGCGTTATAAAATCCTCTTTCCTCTTTTGAAGAGTAGGAAGTTCTGGAACTTACATATATTGTGGTTTCATTGTTATTGGATCAGAATGATTCTTTATACTTCTGTGTATCATTTCAGTTATAGAAGTATAATTCTGTGGAAGCACTTAAACATAACTGCTTCACATTATTTTAATCCTTATCCTGAAATGTATTATGTGATACAGGCATGTGTTTAGTTTTATCAGTATATTTCTTTAACAAAGCTCACTGGCATGAATGTAATTCCCATGCTGCAATGTACTGTGTTGTAAAAGTTTGTGCTTAGGCATCTGAGTCATGTTTGAAAAGGGTCCTATGACCAGTTCATATACACAGTAGGCAAATAATAAATAAATAAATAAATAAATAATGAAACTCAGAGATTAAGCTGGCACATGCAATTGTTTTAAACTCAAAAGACTCCAAATATATATCTTTTATGTCTCTCTCTCTCTCTCTCTCTCTATATATATATATATGGATATTTATATGTATGTGTAAATCTATCTATCTTTCTATCTATATATCAAATATGTATATCGATATCTGTCTGTCTCTCTCTCTCAATATAGATAGATAGATAGATGTGTGTATATTTGTGTGTATGAAATAGATGTGTGTGTATATCTGTCTCATGTATGAGACAGATAGATGTGTGTATGCGTGTGTATTTCTACATATATACCCATTGTTTATGTAGAAAAAAGGATTGAGTTTGTTTCAAAGGTTTGAGATCTTGACATTATCTTGAATAATATGCAGACAATTTTAAAGAACAGGTATAAGTCACTGTAACGTTTTTGCACCTTCATCTTATGAGCATCTGTAAGAAAAAATATGGGTGGTAATCATAGTCCAGGGCTGCACAGGTTCTTAGTTCACATCAGCGGACAGCAGCGCTATGCAGAAATTCAAATAACGCCAGCATAACATAATTACTGTGAATATGGAAATGCGTAGCAAATTCTATTATCATACCTTTTTTTTTAAATGTGCAAATTGTGTAAATGCCATCTTTACATATGTATGAACTATTTTGCAGTAATGTAAATTGTATGTCCCTTGGCATACTGTGGGCAAGTGTGGCTGAGTGCAGTCACTGTTAAACCTTTATAACAAAGCTGCAGACTGCATAGTAGCTAAAAGTACTTTTTTTTTAATTAAAGGGGTTAGAACACTATGGGTATGCTTATGTGGCTACCCTGTCGGTTTCATTAAAGAATAGAAAGGGGTTGATAGAAAATATTGAAAAAGGGTAGACAAGCAAAGAGGGAACACTTAATGGAAGCATCAAGAAGGTTTGAGCTGGAGGAGGTGGGATAGATGGGCACTATATTTTTGTCAGGAATCAGACTTCCCTATTTTTCAGAAGTTTTTTCTTTTTTTAAAAGAGGGTAGTGTGTGTGAGAAATAGGGAAGAGGGTGTAGGTGAAATGGTAAGGGAAGAAGGTTTGAGGAAGTCTCAACAGTGTACTCAGTCCACAGAGCAGCAAAAACGTCCACTACTAAGTGGTGTTGCAGTGCAGTCCCTGACATTGAGGGTGCAGTGGCCTATGCTGGTGTAGTGGTCAGCACTGGGTGTTGTGTCTTCTACATGCTGAAGAGAAGGTTTGACTGGTGTAATTATCCTGTCCACTGTCTCTTCCAGTACGTCATCAATCAAACTCTGAAGCCCTAGTTCAGTGAGAATTGCCAGGCTGCCATGTGCCAGAGTGCCTGGGGGATCAGCATCTGCACTCTGACCCTGTGAGATTTGCTCTGGATGGGCAGACAATGATCACTCCCTAGCCTGAGAGGTACATACCTGGACTGTTCCTGAGTGATTTAACCCTGTATAAAAGAAAAAATGAAGTGGGAGAGAAACAAAACAGAGTAAAAAGAAATGCATAAGCAAAATAATAAATAAAAGAGAAAAAAGGGATGGGGTCAGACAAAACAGAAAAAAACAATACATCAGCACAATACTGTTGTAATGCAAAGTATCAAATCAACAAACCATTCATAAAAATATCTTTACTGAAGTTCAGTTGTGTATGGGAAGTGCTTATGTGTATACTTTGGGTAGTGACTGGGGAAGTGCTTGTGTAACTTGGGCAAATGTGTAAAAGTAGTGCTTATGCATACTTGTGATGAACTGAAATGGTTTTGTGTTTCAATTCCATACATTTCAAATATGTTTTATAGCACACAGTCAACAAGCACTAAAGAAATCATTAACTACTGCAGGTAAACATGCTTAAAAATGACAGTACAATACATTTTCCTTAATCTATTCCTGTCTTCCCTTGAATATCTTTTAGCTGCAATGGTAGAACAACACTCGTTTGCAGGATTACCACTGAAATCAGTTTTAAAAGCATTGCTGTACTACTTCTTATGGTACCCTGAATTATGTGTAATAATTCCTATTAAGGTTACTTAAGTAATACATAGCATATGGACACCTGTTACTCTCACCAGAGGATTCCACCAGACTCTTGGTTCTTATCTTTTTTTTGTTGAGAATTATAGAGTATTTCTTCCTCAGCTACAAGCAAAAGTGAGGGCAGTCTTCTTTATCTGTGTTTGACTTCATTCCACATACGTCTTATATTCCCTGTAATCATTTTCATTTCCAGCTTACTCTGGTAGATTGTAATTGTTGAATGCATACGTATGCATTACTAAAATTCAGTACTGAAATCTTCTACTGCATTGTGTAGGTTATTGAAAAAGTATGACTGGAGGTCTGTTTTTTGTTTTAGAAAATGCAAGTACCAGTCTGTGGAAAACCTGAACTGCAAAGGCTGAAATGTAACAATTCAAGGAAGTGTGAATTTCCTTTTCTGCAGAACTTTGTCTAATGTACAATAATGAAGTAAAACAGCTTGTTCTCTGATAGGATATTTGCAGCTCATCGTTAAAGCAAAGTAACCCCCACTCCCTCCCCCAACAGTGAGTCTGACTTTGGAAGGGTTGTACATGCAGCAAGAAACACTTACAAATAAACAATTAAGTTCAGCAATTCTTTTTATTTATATTTAGGCACCTTTCACAAAACCTGTCTTCTTGTAATAATTAAAAAAGGCCTTACAACTTTTTCAGTGCAATGCTACACAATTCTTTACGTCTGTAATTGCAAGTTTTATTTATAACTGTATTATATGCAGTCAACATTACTGATATTTGAACATTATTAATACAGTAACATATTTACCTGAATAGATTACTACTGTTACATTCTTTACTGATATTTTTATTTATTACTGCAACCTCTTAATAGGTAACAGCAGCATTTTCTGTCATGAACAGATGAATTTCTGATTAAATGAAATTATATTTATTTTTGTTCCTCAATGTAGTTCAGAATGTCACCTCAAGTACATATTAGTAATTGAAATATCTAACTTTTGAAGTGCATATGCTTGTACATTTTTTTTCTACTCCCCTGTTGTCTTTCGACTTTTCCTGGTTAGAGGTCGCCACAGCAGAACTCCGATCCACTAATGATTGGCAGTGGATTTTACGATGCCAAGTTGCCAGCCCAACGCCCAACTTTCAAAGAAGGCATACCCATTCATGCACACACCTACCTGCATGTCTTTAAATGTCATACGACTGCATATATATATATATATATATATATATATATATATATATATATATATCAATATATATATATATATATATATATATATATATATATATATATATATATATGGTTCCCATTCAGAAGCCTGAAACATCATAAGCCTGAAAATCAAAATCCTGAAACCAAAAGCCTGAAAATTCAGAATCCTGAAAACTCAAAATCCTGAAAGCCCAAAATCCTGAAAGACCAAAATCCTGAAACTCAAAATCCTGAAAACACAAAATAGACATACTGATGTCATTGTGGCTTTGCTATTGTTAGCCCTGTGGTGTTAGGTCATGCGTTGGGGTCAGGTAAGTGTGCGGTTGGTTTTATTTTAGGGTTAGGGGCGGTTTAAGTGAGTTAGGGTTAGGGCGCAGGTTAGGCATGTATGCAATAGTGACAAATATTGGGGTTAGGGGCAGTTTAAGTGAGTTAGGTTTAGGGCGCGGGTCAGGTGAGTGTGCGATAGTGACGGACCTTAGGGTTAGGGTCAGGGTCAGGGTCAGTTGGTAGATATTAGTGTCTTTATAGTGACATATTAGCATTATTTGTGTTTTCAGGATTTTGAGTTTCAGGATTTTGGTCTTTCAGGATTTTGGGCTTTCAGGATTTTGAGTTTTCAGGATTCTGAATTTTCAGGCTTTTGGTTTCAGGATTTTGATTTTCAGGCTTATGATGTTTCAGGCTTCTGAATGGGAACCATATATATATATATATATTCAGCTATATATAGATTAAATTATACTCACTGTAGAACCCTGGCATTATCACCTGAACCTGATTAACTCATTTGGACAGCTGATCATCATGGTGCTTTTGCAAATTGCCATACCTACGACAGCACTGCTAACTGGAGCAGGTTATATCTGTCATTGTTGACAGGTGGCCACCCAGCAACTGTCAGATAATTTTTTTCCAAGTGCTGGTATTTGTGCATGCCCAGAACTTCTCCAGGTATGAATCATTCAGAAGGAAGAGCATGATTAGGGTCTCAGTTTCAGACCACCCAGGAAGGCAGGTGTTGTCATCATTTAAAGAGCCAGAACCAGAACAAGGAAAGTATGGTGAAGGTTGTATTAACCAGGGTTAGAACACCATTACCTGTTGGGTGTGACATCTCTTATACCAAACCCTTTTTTACTAGTATGGTCATTAGGCCAGGTATTGATAACATTGACAGGTTTGCTGTAACCACAAATATGTTGTCACACACTGTTTTTTCTTAAAGGCAAACACTTACCAGAGTATACCATGACTAACAGATTATTTCTAGATTTATTTAAATCAATTAGATGTTGTCAGTAATATTTCTTCATAATATTTTCACATTTTTTCTTATGTCTGCATTTGGTTTCAGGCATTCAAGTGTGACCTATTATTTTGTTTTTTATCTTCATTTTTCCCTTTCTTTTTTTGATAGGTAGTAGAGAAAGAAATGTGAAGAAGTATTTCTAGGACATTTGTATATGTATTACTTGTTAGCATATAGACCTGAATGGATGGGGATTAACCTTCACATTCATTGCAGCCTGACATTCAGATACTTCCATTTTGAATTTTACCAATATATCTGTATATCAGCTAGTTTTGACTATGTAGCACATGTCTGCAAACAATTTGGAATTGCTGTAGAGTGCTGCATACTTCACAAACATCTGGAGTGCATCTATGCCTTTTATGACCTTTTAATGTAGTGTGTCATACATGCATACAATCAACAAAAATCTGGAATACATTGATATACTTTGTAATATATTTGCGTTATACTATGGTTCATAGACATCATATAAATTATCCTAATTTACATGCTAAATGTGTAAATCAGCCTGAATTTATGCTGCAAGGCTGAGCAGTGTCGTATTGATTTGTGAGTAGCCGAGATAGGCGGCAAATTATTTAAGATACTTCAAACATCCAAAAGTAAAAAAAAATGTATAAAATTAGTAATAGTAATTAACAGGGAAATTGCCAGTTTCTGCCATAATGTTTTAAAGGTCAGCTGCAATACATTTTGAGCTGTACTGTGTTTTTACATTCAATGACTGTTTAATTATGGGGAACTGCTTGCAGTTTGTTTGACATGCACTTCTGTACATTGAAAATGTAATACCTGAACAATACATCATTGTAATTCTCCATGCAATTTAAACCATGTTATTGAACTTGTCAGTGCTTACTGTGCATAAGATAGAAATACAGATGTGCAGTGAAACAGGTGTTTTAGTAATGTCAGTGAGGGAAGAGTACCTGTCAATGGAAGACAGCATCGCATGTTTGTATTGAAAAATGTGAAGTTGTGCTTGTTGAGATCACAGTTGTGTTAGGTTGTTTCTGTTGCTGTGTTGGTGGCAGGAACAGCAGGCTAGTGGATTACACTTTAACTACTGATGTCATGCTGACAGTACTGTGACAAGTGTCTAACAGCAGCCCATTTATTTGTTTCTTCTTTCCTGTATTGTACAGCTGGAGCATAAGGGATTCAGGTACAGACATGAATTGATACTCATGGTAAGCAGGAGAGAAATACTGAGGCCGTTAATAAGATAATGCCATAACATCTTCTCATATCTGTCCCGAATTAGTTCCAGACTTACCAGGAAGCCACATTAGTCTGTGGAGTATCTTATACAGGTGTTTGATATGTTGTAGTATTACACAACTGACAATTATAACAATTATTAGAATATCCTTAAAATCAGTAGCACCAGAAAGTTTTGTTAATTTATAATGAATTATAATGGATCAGGCAGGTGTCATTAGGATGGCAAAAATATTTTATGATGCGCAGGGGTTTCAGCAATGCATAGTCAAAACCAAGTATATAACAAGAAAGTTTCTGTCTACATTAAAATGTCTTATGATCACAGGATCCCATTAATGAGGTCCCTATACCTACCACAGAAAGGACTATGGTCCATATAAAATGTAAATCACCTTAAAAGGTCAAAAATCACCTTTATTTTTAGACAATTATTTGCCATCGTTAGCTAAGGAAAATATATGACAATATTACACTTTGCTGTTTCAACCTAATCATCTTCTCCTTAATAGATCAGTAGTACTAGAATAAATGAAATTCTGGAATCAAGACTTTATCAGAAATCTCATTTAGGAAGATGACTTCTGTCTTTCTTTACTTTCTAAGAACCTAGGATTAATCTGCAGTTAATATCATTCTGCTAAGTCTAAAATAAGCAAACAAAAAATTGATTATGAAAAATCCCTGTACCACTTCTTTTGAGACAGATTTGACATAATCACCCTCAATTAATGAATCCAAATTCTGGCACAATTTCTACAATTCCCAGGAGACATTATCTAAGGTCTTACAATGAAGTATAATATAAAATAGTATAAAAAGCTCTTGTATAACCATAGTATTGGCTTTCCAACATTCTGGAAGAGCTGTTTTTGTTTAGACAAAGGAAATAAGTAAGTACTCAATTATGGGCCATCTTCTATGACTATCAGTATGAAACAAGTCAAATAAATTAGATTCACCTGATATGCATCGATTCTTCATAAGGCAGCTTCAGGAAGTCAGAGGTCATATGAGCCTTCTATCTTTCTGTGGGATTAGAGCTCTCAACATAAGTTGGTGACAGAGAGAGCACAGCAACCAGGAGACCATTTTCTGTGAAGGTTATCTGAAAGTCTCAAGGCGAGTACTTGTAAAATGTATAATATTTTAGAAGTGCCATCATCTGTATGCCTGCTAAGGTCATTATTAGTTTTTTATTTTTTTTTTTTGTGGAAAATTTTCTTCCATCACTCAGTCTAATGTTTAGTTTTCTGTATGTTGTCATAAGCCAAACTTCTCAGTTATTTCACGTTATTAAACTCCTATGTTCCTAACAGCTTTATTTGCTGAATTTACTTTTGGGGGGTTTTGAACATAGGATCATAGGATCATAGGATCATAGGAAATTACTAAGCTGTTGACCCGGAGGTCATTTTAAGCCTAGCCGTTTCATTCCAATGTAATACCATAGAAATGCTAATCAATACCCAAGACTGCATTTAGTGATGAATGCCCATGTCCAGGAGAGTTGTGGGCTGCATCCTCTGTAAGAATTTACAGTGTCCCATCCACTCATCCAGGTTCCTCTTGAACAGTGTCATATAGGTGCTCTGTTTCACATAAATGTGTAGCCTGCTAGAAAGATGGGGCAGTCACTGGGAAATAAATCTGTACCTCCAGCATGTCCTATTTAGTCGCAGGCCATATTTAGGTCCCTGGAATGGGTAGCCTTAGTCCCTTTTGATTTATGGATATGCAGCAAGTTCATTAGGTTTGAGTCTTAGATTTCTCTGTAGGCCAGGCATGTCTACCCTAAGAAGTCTATACCATATGGAGTATAGTGTCAGGGACTTTAGTCAGTCTGCATATGGTACATGCTGGAGCCCCTTGATCTTCTTTGCTGGAAAACTCTGTGGTCTCTCTAACTGCTGCAGGAGCTTAGTACGGTACATGCTAAGTGGGGTGCTATACTCGATTATGGGCCAGATAAGTGCTGAGTATAGGGGGTTATAACTTCTTTTACTTTTGAGGCGATGCCTTTACTAATCAAGTGTGCTATGTAAAAAGCTTTCCTTTCCACTATCTTCTGTAGTGCTTTTGTGAAAAGCAGCAATTACATTATGTAACATTAAAATGTGCCTTTCATTTTGTACCTTTTTCTTAACTATGTTTACCTTTTTCTCAGATTGCAAGGATGGTCTGCACCTTTCCCTCTAGTATTTTGAATTCTGACTAAAAGTTTATTTATCCCCATAGTGCCTTTTTTAAGCAATGCCAAATTGACAAACTTGCTGACATAGCTAAATCAACTCAACTGAACCTCAAGGTGTTACTGCTCATTGCCAGGAGCTTAAATAAAAAACTACACTCCATCTAAGCCCTCTTCACACTTGTTACCAAGACATGGTTTAAAGCAGCAGAGAGTACCCAAGCAGTGTAAGGTTTCAGTGCCTTCCACATTTTTAGGCCAGTAGCTACACAGACAAGGGCTAAAGGCAAAGGTGTCTCAGTATACAGCAATAACAAGCATACATCTAGAGTGATCAAACAGGATGATGTGCCAGAGTTTCTCTACATGGAAATCGCCATAGATAAAATCCTGTACCACATTCTACACAGCTATAGGTCACTTTCCATGTCCCAAGAAACTCACAATGCATACTTGGACCTACTGAAGACATTTGCCATCCAGTCTAACACCCTATTCATGGACAACTTTCATTACCCTTCTATAGACTGGGAATCCTACATGACCTCAAATCTACAGACACAGAGATTCCTGGACTTTGTAAATACAAACACCCTTGACCAAGTAGTGAATATGCCGACTAGAAGCTCCAACATGCTGGATCTCATGCTCAGAAATATGGGAGAATGCTGCACCTCCCCAATGCCTTGTCCACCCTGGTAAGGTCCGACCATAAACCTGCCTCCTGCAAAATCAAAATCAGCTCTGCAATCCCATTAAAACCAGTAACAGGTAAGAACTATTCCAAGGCAAATTACCTTTTAATTGATAGTTTGTCAAAATTCAATGCCAATCAAAACTCTGAGAACACAGCAGCCTATGCTGAATTGTTCTCAGAAACTCGGTACAACCATTTCAATGGCTGCATAGTGGCTGCTGTACCTACCAGAAGTAAGCACAGAACTAGCCCCAGAAACAAACTGCCCTGGGGGCATCCCAAATTAAACAGGATATACAACAAGTGGAAAAAAATATTGCAAAAATCAGGAAGGGAAATTTCCATAAAAATAAAAACTCTCTCATCAAACTAAATAGGCAACTAAGAGGGCTAATTAGATTAATCACAGTCAACTTTGAGGTTAAGACAGCCATCCTGGTGAAAGATAACCATAAGTCCTTCTACAGCTATGTCAGAAACTTCAAGGCAACACACAGCAATGTGCTGAACTGGCAGTTAATGGTGTTATATTCACCAAGCCTGTAATACAGAGAACCTGTTAGTGGACAAATTCAGTTCCAACTTTGCATCCACTCTCACCCCAACCATCCCCCCAAAAATACTATCTATCATAACTCCTCCAAATATAATTAGGGAGCATGCACTGACTGCACTAATTAAAGCCAATAACATAGCCATAATAACATGCCAAGATGCCTCCTGAACAGTATAAAATATGACTTATCAGGACCCCTGAAGTCATTATTTAACAATAGTCTTAAAACAGGCTTTGTGCCATGTGAAATGATGACTGCAACTGTCATCCACCTTCATAAGAGAGGACTCTAAACAGATCCTGAAAACTGCAGACCCATTAATCTGACTAGTCTTATTTGAAAAGCCATGGAAATAATTAAAATGGAAATTATCACAAGGACATAGGAGACCTCCAGACACTGGATCCATCCCAATTTGACTTTGTCAATGGAAGATCAACCTTACTGGATCAGGTGGACTTCTTTAAAAAGGTGACTAAAGCAATGGATTGGGGAAAATGGTGCATATTGCTTACCTAGATATGACTACAGAATTTGATAAAATATCACACTTGGGCATTGTCGTCAAACTTAAGGAACTAAGTAAAAACCCTTTTACAACACACTGAATAGCCAGCTGGCTCACTGAGTACTTAGAGTACCGAATAAAATGGGGATTGTTTTTAGGCGGAGTAGGAACTTAAAAGCTATCCTGGAGAGTAAACCATCTTGTCCTTGTTTTAATTCAGGCATGTGGAAATGTGGTAGATGTAACTTTTGTAAATTTATGGCTGTTATTAGTTCATTTTTCCTTGACAATAGTAACTTTAAAATTAAGGGTAAATTTAACTGTGATAGTTCTGGAGTGGTCTATGTTGGTAAATGCCAAATGCGCCCCAGCTTCTATATTGGGAAGACCAAGAGACATTTTAAACAGAGAGTCTATGAACATCAATAGAGTATCACAAAACAGAATATGAATAATGCTTTAGCAAAGCATGTGTCGAAAAATACTGGCCACCATTTTTTGTATTTTGTTATTGATCAAGTAAAGAAAGGACCTCGAGGAGGGCCATGGCAGTTACTGCTAGAAGAGGGAGAATTCTATTGGCAACTTAGACTTAATGCTTTTGTTTACCCAGGACTAAATGATTTTTGTTGTATAAAATGTGTATTGAAAATGAAATCTTTATAGAGGTGAATTGCTGTTTATTTCTATATATCTATATATAAAAAGTGTGTGTATATATATATATATATATATATATATATATATATATATACACAAGTTTTGAAATAGGTATTAATTTTGATATATTTTTATATTTTTTTGTTTTAGAGTATAGGTGTTATATTAGTATGGGGCCTTTAAATTTCAATATGGGTAATGATGTTAACAGAGGGAGTTTTCCTATATATGTAACCATTTGAAATTTGCATTTTGTCTGAAGAAGTTCACATATTGGAAGTGTACGAAAGCACTAACTTTGTTTTATAAAGCAGTTTTTTTGAAGTAAACCCTTGCCTTTGTTGTTTTTTTACTTTGTCAGTGTTTATATATAATGTCCCTTTGGCATGTATCGGCCCAGACACCTGAAACAACTGGAACACCCACAGAGATACCTTACTAAAAGTATACAAAGCCAAAGCAACATGTCTTATAGGTTCATAGGTTTAAAGGTAGGTAGGTACTAGGCTATCTGCCCGAGGGCATTTATAAGCTTAGCCAATGTGTCAGCTTTCGCCGCCCCATTGATTAATTAACTGAGCCTCTGTCAAGCAGAGCCAATGAAGTGATCCCAGGGGTGTATTTTCTGTTACCCATCCACTCGTCAAGGTTTCTCTTGAAGAGTGTTAGTGAGGGGCTCTGCCTAATGTAGTTAGGAATTTTGTTCCAAAGCATGGGGAGTCTCTGTGACAGGAATCCCTCCAGCATGTTCTATTTATTGTTGTGGCGAGGTTTAGCTCACTAGAGTGAGTGGCTCGTAGTGACTTGGATTTCTTTAGTTGGAGCATGTCCTTCAGTTCTGAGTTGGACATGGCTTTGTAAGTCAGGCAAAGATCACCTCTGAGTAAGCGATATGCCACTGATTACAGCTGGAGCTTTTCCAGTCGGGCTGCATAGGACATATGTTTGAGACCAGTAATCCTCTTGGTGAGGTACTTTTGTGGTCTTTCCAGCTGTTGGAAGTGTCTTGTGAGGTACATCCCAAATGGGACACTCTATGATGGGTCTGATGAGTGACGAGTAGAGGGGCACTATAACCCCTTTATTTCTAGATGCGAACCCTTTAGTAATTAGATGGGCTACATAGAAGGATTTCCTAACTACTTTGGAAATATGATTGTCAAAGGAGAGATTGCTATCTATCTGGGTCCCCAGATCACTAATGACCTCTTCTGTATTAAGGGGGCTGCCACCTATGTGGTAATTCATGGGTGTTTTGTTTTTCCCAAACAGGATGACTATGCATTTTTTGGCATTTAGCTTGAGAGCATGACTTTGACACCAGGTGTCCATCTCAGTAAGGCCCTTTTGGAGAATGTCCGTGTTAGCCAGAGAGTCAGTTATGGCTCCCAGTTTGCAGTCATTAGCGAACTTAGTTAGTCATAGTCCTCCTGTGTTTGCCTGTACTTCTGAGAAGTATATGCCGAACAGTAGGAGTCCCAGGACCAAGCCTTATGGGACACCACTTGTGACTGGTTTAGAGTCGGACCTGGAGCCCGCCATTCTTACTGTGTGAGCTCTGTCTGTAAGCCAGTTGGCAACCCATCTCATGATGTAGGGGTGAGTGGTGAGTTTTTCTATAATTCTCGAGTGTGGAATGGTGTCAAAAGCCTTGGTGAGGTCAAGGTAGGCTGTGTGAACTACCTTCCCCTCATCTATGGCCTTGGTTACTGTCACGAAGAAGTCAACCAGGTTTAGTAGACATGATCTGCTTTAACAAAACCTAACTGGGTTGGGTCAAGTGTTTGGAGGTTCCCAATGTTTTTGTTAATGAGTTCCATGATGATGCACTCCATAGCCTTGCAGATCAGGCTAGTCAGGCTTATGGGGCGATAGTTACCAGGGTCAGTTGTGTCCCCTCCTTTGTGGAGTTGAATAACCATTGCTGTGCACCATTCTATGAGCACGTAGCCTGTGGAGAGGCTGAGGATGAACAGTGTGTTTAGGTGAGGGGTTAGTTCATTCTGTAGTTTGTGCAAGACACAGCCTGGGACACCATCTGGCGCTATTGACGCTGTGCTTTTGGCTTTTGAAAGGGCTGTTTTCACCTGTGTGTCTGTGATTTCCGGGACACTACACTTTCCAGTATTGTTATGGGCCCTTTTGGGGATGAGAGGGGGGTAAAGTTTGCACTGAATCTGTCTGCCAGGATGTTGGCAATATCAGTGGGTTCAGTATATTTTGTGTTATTTTGCACTAACTCAGAGCATATCTGAGAGTTGCCACTTAGATTCTTGACATAGCTAAAGAAGGCTGTGTGGTTATCTTTCGAATCCTTGGCTATTTTTCCTTTGAAGTTAGCCTTGGAGGATTTTATGAGGGACCTTAGTTTCGTACTGATACTGATCAGGGATGTCTTTCCTTCTTGGGATTTACTTTTTTTCTGAACTAGTTTCCTCCTTCTATTGTATAGCCTCTTTATGGCAGGGGTCCACCAGACTGGTTTCCTTCTCTTAAGGGAGTGAGTCTTGGATTTGCTAGGGATGGCACAATCCATGCATCCTTGTAGGTGCTCATAGAGTGCATTTGTAAAGGTTCTTGCATCTTGGACACTGTTATCCTTTAGCGTGGGGGCTGTGAAACTTACCCCCTCTGTCTTAAATAAGGTGAAGTTTGCTATAGAAAAGTTTTTCACTGTGGTTTCCTTGGGTGGAGGTGGTGGTGTGGTGTGGATATCCAGAGTGATTAGTTTATGGTCTGATCTAAACAGTGATGGGTTGATCTTTGGTGTGGAACACACGTCGCCCATGTTGGTGATGACCAGGTCCAATATGTTTTCACCTCAGGTAGGGGAGTTTACCAGCTGATCCAGGGCATTTGAGTTGATAAATTCCAAGAAGCACTGGACCAGGGAGTTTGTACTTGAGTAGATTTCCCAGTCAATAGGGTAATTGAAATTGCCCAACATCAGGTTGTTCGGTAGGACCTTCATGTTTTCCAGTGTCTCCAGAAAGGCAGAATGGTGGTCCTGTGTCATGGAGGGTGATCTGTAGCAGACCACAATTTGCATTGCAGATTTGTCTGATGTTAGTTGCACATGGATGATATCGGAGGTATCATGCTGCACCACTAACCTGGAGATGTAGGCATCCTTGATGAATATGGATACACCCCCTCCTTTTGTGTTTCGGTCCATGTTCTGTGGCCGAAATGTGTGGTATGAGTTGTAGCCCGGTAGTGCTGGGGTGCTCTGTGGAGCCTTGAACCAGGTTTCAGTTACTGTACAGATGTCGACATTCTCCATACTGAGGAGTGCTTCGAGCCCATGCATTTTGAGATTTAAACTCCTGGCGTTGAGTAGCATAACCCTCATTTTTTTATTTGTGCTGTTTATGGAGTTGGGTTTGACTTTTGAGCCTTGTCTGAAAAAGGCACTATGGAGGCAGTAAGAGCCTTGGCAAGTATTCGAAAGCCTAGGGATGATAGGTGCAAGCCATCTCTTGCGAAGCAACAAGGCCTGTCGAGCATGTCGTCCCAGGCTGACAGACATTGGATTCCCTTTGAATGACACTAGAAGCTTAGCCAATTGTTGAAATTGATCATTTTTTCTTTATACTGCGGTATCATTCTTGGTGAGGGCAGGATGCTACTCAGGGTCAGGGTCATACCCACCTGGGCTACATGATCAGAGAGCTCTTCCATGTCTCTTTTCATGTAGTCTAGGGAGATGCGTCTCAGGTCATTCAAACCAACATGAATCAGAGTCGTATCTGTACTTGTTCTGGAGTGACCTGAGTGCTTGTGTTATGTGGCGGATTCTGGCTTTCGACAGGCAGCTAACAGTAACCTTCTCCTTGTCCAGCCTAGTGAGTGGGACGTCAGTGTGCCTGACTATAGAGTCTCCTATAACTTGTGTGTTAGGTATGTTATTTCACCTTAAGGGCTGTGATTGTGTGGCACACTGATTTTGTGTTTTATGTGTTGTCTGGTTTGTGACGTGAGGTGCAGGTTTTTTGGGTGTCTTCTTTGGAGGTCTGTGATGCTTTTGCAGGTTTTTATTTAGAGCCTCCGAGTATGATTTTGTGTATTTATGTGTATTTTTTGCCAGTGCTGGTTTAGTATGTCTATGTGAGGCTGGAGGTGTGGTGCAATTGTTAACCTTCTTCTCATGACTGCCTGTTCCAGTCTTGGGTGGAGAGAGCTTAGCCTCCAATTTAGCTATATAATTGCATCTTTTGCATATGTTAATGTTTTGTGGTAGGAGGAGAGGATTGTCTGTGTACATGAGGCAGTTGTAACATTGCCTCACAATACCCAGGTTCACCAGCTGGACTGGAGGGTATACCTGAAATTGCCCTTTAGTCTTGCATGAATAGTAGGGTGAGCTGCCTAGTCACTTGGTTGGTGAGGGGTGAATAATGAGCCTTGCCCTGCTGGGCAATCAAGTGTCGGGGTATATTAGTGCTTGCTATTAGGTCTGAGCAAGTGCTGGACTGTAGGATGCTTTTTAAGTGCTTAGGTTGAGAGTTAGACTACTTTCAAGGGAAAAGCTGAAGAGGAGACTTGGTAGAGCCAGGATAAATTTAGCCCTAGCTAACCAGCGCTGCTCGGACATGAAAAACCATGCAAACGTGGTTTTTGCAGCAGGGAAATGAAATAGATAGAAATTAGTCCAAAATGGCCTATAAACTACTAACTTCTGGGCTGTTTTTTGGTTTTATGGGTACATGAACCAATATATGGTTTGGTTATATGGGTACAAGAACCAACTCTAAGCCCTGTGACTATACTCAGTATCCTACAGACTGCTAAGAGGTAATCTGTGTCTGGCATACAAGGGATCCTCTGACAAAAGACTGATGAATCTATGACACATCAGCAAGTCGAATGGCATTAGAAGTACTTTGTCTAGGGATATAAACCTCTTCTGCACCATCAACAGATTGGTTTGGAGGGGCAGGTATATCTCGGAGAGAATAGCTTTGCTCTTGAACAGACTGCCCATCCGCATAAAACAAGGTTCATTCCTATCCATATTCAAACGTAACTTGGATACGGGTGAGAAACAGAACATGTACCCTAGGACTGCCCCTGTACTATGAATGGACAGTGGCAGCTTCTAAATCTTTAGCCCATCCATGTGCCCCCTCAAATTATCTATAGTATGATCCCAGTAATTCTGATTATGGGTAATATATAATTATTGACCATGGGATTGATTATGCCAGTCTCTAACTAAATGGGATAGGTTAGTTTCAGCAAAAAAAGAGAAACTGGCTAGACTTAAAATAGCCCTCACAGGGGCAACTAGCCTACTACTCACTCATGAATCTATGAGCCTATATGCATTTTCAATTACTTCAGAGCTCAAGCCACCATCCTATATTTGATTAACTGAATTATTGTTTTCGGGGACCAATAAAGCATATAAAGTGAAGGCATATTGCTCCAAGTTGGAATGTCATGACATCCAAGCTATATTACCGAGGCAGGAGCACTCCACAGCAATATTAATACAAATTCTATTTCCCTTCTCCTCATAATCATCAGATGTTACTTAAAGTAAAGAATCTTCTATAGCTGCTAATGAATTCTCTTTAATGATCTGATTCACTCACTCACTCACTCACTCACTCACTCACTCACTCACTCACTCACTCACTCACTCACTCACTCACTCACTCACTATCCCATATATTATTTCCCCTTGTAACTCCACAGTGATTTTTTTTTTTTTTTTAGTTTCAGGGCTTTTACTTCACATTTTAAGGCCTGTGAAAGTTAATTAAATTTGTGGTCTTCTTATGACAATGTCCCAACAGTCTGTTCACTTGTCAGTTCACTGTGACCTACTTCAATTTGGTATTTTAAAAATAGTCATCACCTTCCACTGTGTGCTGAGCCACATTCTTAATTATGGTGTACTACTGATTATTTGAAATATTACCTGAAGTATGCAGCCTGTTTCTCCCTCTTTGCTCTTTTAAATTTCTTTATCTTTCCTACTTTAAAGTATCAACTCTAGTCTCATTACTTGGTCTCCTTCTGTTCTAGCTATCTGTCACTGGAATACTGGAATACTCCCTCCACACACACACACACACGCACACACGCACGCACACACACACACACACACACACACACACACACACACACACACACACACACACACACACACACACACACATACATGCAACCAGTGATGAATTTCAATGGCATGCTTGACAAGTGTTTCACAAATACTTTAAAAAACACATGAATTAGCATTTGAAAAAGGTTGCTATGGGTCTGTATATTGACATGGCTGTAAAACAAATAGGTATATTAAGGAATCCCAGAGATGATAAGTATTTGTTAGACCCTAGCAGACATTAAAATGTATTTGTTAGACCCTAGCAGACATTAAAATGTTTCAAGACATTCATATTTTCTCCACCCTGAGCTTCCAGTGTGACACCCCTATACTGAGTCAGTTACGCATATCTTTCCATGTAGGATTTTTATGACTGACAGACTGTAGATAGACTATTTCACTGTTTGTATCAGATATGTGACTGCCTTTTATATTGGCATGTTCCTCCATAGGTGTTCTGCATTTCACTGGGCATGGTAGTAATGTCCATGACCATTATCTGTTATGGACTTTATATATCAGATGATAGCAACATAGAAATAAACTAGATCAGGTAGATACATTAGAATTTTTATTTTAATTTTAGCCACCTAGATGCAGCTTGTAGCTCTTAAAGGAATTGGTTTTGCAATGGTTAAATTCACAGAAATGTACAAAAGTTTCACTTTTTTACCACCCATCATTTAAAGATTACACTATACGCACAACTTTTTGATTAGATTGCCCACCTAAGAGATAACCAAAAAGAAAGTCTCTTGCTGCACATGGAAGAAAATAGATATCTCAATGACTTGTTCATGCCTTTAATCTTTCATGTTCAAGAATATGAAACAAGTGAATACAGCCAGTATGATGCTGTTTCAGAACAATCAATTATAGCATCTGATTATGTGTCGTAGCTCTAAAGGATTAGTAATTAGTGACATTATTGTCAGGCACACTGATTAAGGATGGGGTGCCAGTACAGCATCCAAGCACTGGTCATAGCCTTGGAAAGATTAGAGGCTAATATCCCAGAAACCTTTAACTTTATGGCAGAAGATATCAGTCAATCTCATAGCAAGGCTAGCATTTAGAAACTTGTCTTTTGTTATAAACATTCTACTAAAGCAGTGACATCAATTTTAATAAAATATGTTGCATCATTTTGCATTGTTTCAAGGCACAGCTGTCAAATTCGTTTTCACTCACAATGTTGAAAGCATTCACCTTAAGAAGGTGGACACACCAAATTACTTCTAAAAGAAAGGGTTGTATTGAAAGCTTCTTACTCATTCAAAGAAAATTTCTAAATATTGCATTGCATGAACTGGATTTAATTACATTGTCCATACTGGCTTTGAGACACTTCTGTGACATAGCATTTAGTTCTATGTCTATGATTTCTTTGTACATATGACTGGTCTAGTTAACCGTCCTACCTTGTTTAGTATACATTTTACAGTGGCAGGTGTAGCTGTAGTAGTCTGAAAAAATTTTGTTAGGTCTGGCAGCACATTGGACTAAAGCTCTGACTTGTTAATGAACTGCTTCCTGTGACAGGGAAGCAGGGTTTGAATCCTTCCACCTTCATTTGCCTACTGTGTGATCTTGAGCAAGTCAATTAGACTAGGCAGTACTTTGGGACAATTGGGAATTTGGGAAACACTCCTTAATGGTCTCCTGGACTTTAATTCTAGTAGTTTCGAACATACTCTAAACACCCAGAACTTTCACATTCTCCTAGTCAGTATGAGCATCACCTTGTCCCTTCTCTGAAAAGGGGCAATTGTCCTAGTGGAGCTAATGTTAAGCATGCATTAATAAATAAATGAATAAATACATCGATTGAGTCAAAGTTCATGTTGTCATCTTTCCCAGTCTGTCATTTAAACACAGTACTCTATTAATCTTGATTTGTTTTACTTGATCCATTTTGCTTGAATGTATTTACAGTTTACACTCATGTATAATTCTCTCATTCTACATTAAGAGTACCTATGCAAAAATTATTTAATGGTTCTGGTCCACCACATTCCCTTTCTTTAGCTGCAACTAATATTTCTGCATTTTACACACTTTAATAAAGTGATTTACTTTACCACAGTGCTTACAGAACTAACTCAATGAAGGACCCTGTCAACAAATTAGTATGGAAAACTTAGCAACGTGCATACCATTATATAGTTTTTCTCTGCTAATGCAAAACATTCTTTGTTTTATATGCTTATAATTCCTCTGTTAATTAGTAATCTTGCATGCTCTGCCACTGGCTTTTATCATCATATCATTTTATCTCATAAGAATTTACAGCTGAGTTTATCAATTTGCTTACTTCAATGAAGGCATTCTTAAACAAGTTAATTATGCATCTTAATGAATTCATAGCACTTTGCTTTATATTTAAATCTACCACATAGGTATGAGTTATTTTTACAGAACCATGCACCCTCATGGAGAATACACAGTTCACACATGACATTTTTCCCTCTCAGTTCTCAGTCACCCTGCCATTCTCATTATCTTGAAACTCATAAGTATTGTAATTTTTTTATCACTTTTCCTTGTGGAAAACAAAAATGTAATATATCATGCTTTCAAAGACTTTTGAACTATTTAATTTGTAGTGAGAGCAAAAAAACCTCTGCACTCAAAATGTCCAATTTTCTGATGTGCTGCCTTAAAGAAAGAGATTAGCTGAAGGTTGTAGCTCCACCTTATGTCAGAATGTTACTTCTGGTACCAGTTAGCATTTGGTTTTAAGCCAGATAAGCAAAGGAATGGACAAGAAGAGATATGCTGCTAGTTAATTCAGTATGGAAAATTGCATCACATCTTATTTTTCATATTGGAATGTTATAAAGAAAAAACATTGCTTATAGAAGCACCATAATATATAACATAGGTATGAATGTATAGCTATGCATTTGATAAAGGCAGATATATGAGGAAAAAGGCTTATCCCAAATAGTTAATAACATAGTTCATAGCCTCAGCAGTATACTTAAATTATCCAGTGCTGACCTAAGCTCTGGACTTTGTTATCTAGAATGTGTCACTGAAATCAGGATATATCATAGCACTGTCAGGCTTTTCTTTGGAATGATGTAATCTGTGAGAGGTTTTAAAAACATTATCTAAGAAGTAAATTAAGAGAGTCTCTGGTGTAAATACATTGTACATAATAAAAATATTTTGTAAATAGTTCAATCCAGTAGCAACTTTTCTAATGCTCATTTGCTCATCTAGAATTAACTTTACTCACTTTAAATACACTTTCTAACTCTCATTATTTCATAATGAGCAGGAGTCTTGATAAAATAAAATGTTACTCAAGGAATCATTCCATTCTTTAGAAAATGGTTTCACCTTTATATTCTACTGTTCCCCTTTTGTATTCTTCTGTATTGCTCAGCTGGTAAACGTGAGTGAAGTGTACATGTTACCATCAATGAGTGTTATAGATGTATGTACTTGTTTTATGACTCTGAGTTTTGTATTAGCTTATTTTGTTTTTGTAACTCTGCATCATGTATTATTGCAAATCTGGAGCTTTTCTCCCCAGTCCTCTATGAAAAGGAGTTCAGTCTCTAGTTGGACATTCCTCATAAACAAAAATAAATAAATAAATAAAATCTTATATCTTTGGCAAAAACGTTACTGAGAACATTGTGGTGCATGGGACAGCACAAAAGCCACTTAGCAGGTCACCAGAAGCGGTCGCAAAACTCAAAAACATTTAAGGGAAATTTGAGTTTCTTATACTGTATTTGGAGTTCTCTGATTAGATTGACTAAAAATAATACCTTAACAGGCTTCTAATTAATTGAGAGCATAATAAAGAGTAGTCTTAATAAAATAAAATGTCACTGGAGGAATCATTGCAAATTAATGTGCTTGCTACATTCTGGATTTTTCAATGTTTATGCAGATTTTGAGTTGCATTACAAAGACGAATATTCATTGATCTAAGAAAGATTTGTTAGTACAAGTTCTGAATACTTAAAAAAAAAGATTTGTAAACTAACACATTTTTAACTCAAAGAAATAGATAGCTAAGGGAAAAAGCCATTTAGTTGGCTTTGAAACAACTGCTGTTGCAAGAGCCAAAGTAAGAAATTCAATACACAGTTACATATCAAACAGCACATGTGGTAGAAGAACAGAGATATTCACAGGCAAAAGGAGAAGACTTGTAATATTATCTTTATGATGATTCTTTCAATGTAATCACTAATCTCAAACCACTTAAATGGTTGTGATTAATATAATGTCAAGACTTCTTCCATTTTTGAATTTCTCCAAATATATTGCATTTCTAATGTGAAAAGAATGGATCCTGTCCCTGAGCCAAGGTATGTTTAAATTTCATGAAATTAGTATTGCTTCAGTCTTTGATGTTTGCCAAGGCTGTTCTTTTAAGCATTCCCAGTATATTTAGAATTGCTTCCTTCTGCAGTTCATATGAGTTAAATAAACTGATAGCATATTTAAGTATGAGTACATTTGAAAATTCTTTTTTTTATTAGCCCTGTGGGTCTATATTATGTTATCGAATACTAATGTATTCAAAAACTTAATAGTCTACCCATAAATGTCGAAGTCATAAAACTTTGAACATTTAAAAAAAATACAAAAACATACCCAAGCGAACCATTTAAACACTGTAAGCAGGGGGGCAAGCCCCCTGCACCCCCACTACTTAAATATACCAACTCCAAGATCACCATACAGTGCAGACAATGGAAAACTTCCATTTCAGCACTGTACGAAGATCTCCATTGAAATGTTTGAAGTTTTACGACTTCGACATTTATGGGTCAACTACTACATTTTCAAATACATTAGTATTCAATAACATAATATAGACCCAGCCCTGTTGCTCCTGCTACTACTGTTGAAACTGTATGTCCTTATCCCACTTTGTTGTAGTTTCTGTTTGCATATCCTGTTATTTTATGTCTTTGTGTCTCTCAGTATTTAAGACACTGAAATCACTGGCTGTACCTACTTCACTGCTTACTGATGCTTTAAATGCTACATCTGTTTTTCTAGCTGGTAAATCCCATGTATTTAAATCATATTCATTTTCAATTATGCTTCGTGGTTCATTTTTCCAATGTTTCTTGGCTACTTGTATGTTGCAGTATTTGCTCAGTTCCTAATGCAACAGGCTTGCTAAATGATTGTGTCTTTCAGTATACAGACCATCAGCCATAAATATACTGAAACCAGCAAAGATATGTGCAGCTCTGGTTCCAGATCTGTATTACATAACTTATATTTGTTTGCATCTTCCACTTTTACAAATTTTATGCTCATAGCCTGCTGTCTTAAGGCAACATTGTTAGTCTTCACCTTTTAATTTAAATTCACCTCCCCTTAACCATTCATGTGTCAAATATTGATCAGCATGTGGTTGCTGAAGTTTTCTTTACCTGCCACAACAACTGTGTGCTTTCCACTTACTTTCATTTCCTTCTGGTGCTGTCTGCTGCTGTTCTTTACATCGACTTGTTTCTTTTTTGGCACTTTCTGTTGTTTCCTGATTCTTGTCTACATCTAGTTTGATTTCCATTCTTGCTCCTTTCTGATATGTTAATCTTATCAGAGATATCATCTTTGGTCTAGAAGCATCATAATACTTGGATCTGATAATATGCAGTCCCTTGCTTGCTGGTTTATACATACAGTTAATTTTGAGGAGGTCCAAAACTCCTACAGATCGAGGGATAGATAATCTTGACATAGACAGTTTTTCATATATCATTTGATAAGCATAAATCATTTTCTTGTTTTCTTCTTCAAATAATACAGGTTTCCAGAGTCAGTCAGTCACACCAAATCTGTAAGTTAGAAGAGAAAGAGCAAGATGATTTACAGGTTTAGGCCTATTCAGAGATGTCAAGGCTGTTTTCAGTTTTAGCTTTAGTCTTCTGAAGTATTCATTACTGACCCTTCATGTATTCTCAAGTATTTATACATAGCCTCTTGTTCAAGCCTCTTTATACCACATCCCTGTTCCAGGTTAGTATTTTTTGGTGCTGCAGCTTTCCATTTATAAATGTTGCTTTTGTACATTTATTGAGATCAAATGTCATTTTTACATGGTCTGCGAAGGTCTTCTTTCTACTTCATTTAACTCTTTTATCATTTTGGCATCATTGTGATATTCATCAGGGTATTCATAAATACTTCTCCAAAATGTACAGAATTCTTCTTTTTAGATGGTGTTATTATTACTTTTGATTTGTTTTCCAATAATCTGTAAAGCTTTTATAAGTCTTCAATGAATTGCTTGTTTTGTACTTTTCATTTATATGTGTCTAAGATTTGTTTAGAAGATTTTCATCTTGTCTTGATAGGTTTAGTTTTTTTTTTTTTTTTTTTTAAGATAGAGTTTGATAAATACTGGTCTGTTTTGATATGTGTTACTTTTATCACATCTATCTTTCTAAGAATTTTTGATGATCTGTGCCCTTTTCTGAATTCTTCAAACATTGTTACTTCCTGTCTTAGTTGCTTCATAGTTTTCTCTATTCAGTGCTGCCATGGTGGCAATCCACTTCTTCATTTCCTTTCCTTTGTTACTCTGCATTTTTGTGGTAGCACTTTATCCATTAGCCATGCAGTAGTATTTTCTATTTATTTCTGCTACATCACACAAATCTTGTAACCATTACTGAGTTTATCTATTTTAACGGATCTACTTCATATAGTTGACTTACCATTTTGTTGACTTTCACATGATCGAGACCACATTGTCAAAAGTTTAAAATAACAAACACACGGAACATCGTATTTTCCCTCCAGGAAACTAACCACTTGACCACCATGGTGAACTTTGCCCTTTTTTCCACTGTTGTGGGATCTCGGAGTTGGTATATTAAGTTGGGCGGGGGGGGGTGAAGGCCCTTCCCACTTCAGTGAGTTTAATTTGTTTACATTTCTATTTTACTTACTGGTGGTCAAGTGCTTAGTTTCACAGAGGGAAAACATGATGTTCCAGGTATTCATTATTTTAAACTTTCAACAATGTGGTCCTGATTATATGGAAGTTGATGAAATGGTATGTTGACTATATGAATTACATCTGTTTTAACAGTCTTGTAACATTTTAGATCTTATTCACTTTCTGTAGTCTTTCTTTCATCTATCTTAATATGTCTGTCAATTTCTATTAAGTCAAGCAGATCTTCACTTCAAACCATTCTCCTCCAGACAGAGAGCATCTTATTTGTTCTCTGTTCCTGTTCATTCCCTTGCTGTGCAAACTTAACTGGACTTTTTCACTGAGAGTCAAAAGCTGCAAGCTGTGGCTTCAGCCTTCCAACCTCAGGAAAATCTAAAAAACTTTGAAAAAGAAAGGCCAAAACCTACAAAATCTGGAGATATATATATATATATATATATATATATATATATATATATATATATATATATAGATAGATATATATATATATATATATAGGGTCTATATTACATGAATGAGCGATCAAAATGTCGAGTACAAGTTATTCGACATACTTTGATCGACCATTCATGTAATCGGAACCTCCAAATGTTGAAATTTGGAGTTCCAAAATGTTTTGGTCAGCCTTCCTGATGAGTGTAGCATGTGATGTAAACATGCTACACTGTCAGGAATGGCTTCGTAAGAGGCCGCTTTATTTAATATACCAACTCTGAGATCGCTGTATATTGGGGAAAGGGCAATTTCCCGGTAATCGCTTGCACAGTTACCAGGAAATTGCCCTTTCTCCAATGTACAGCGATCTCGGAGTTGGTATATTTAGTTAGGGGGTGTGTGGGGGGCACAGCCTACCACATCAAAGGGTGTGGGAGCGAAGCCCCTCAGTTTGTTTTAAAAGTATGTGTGTTTGTGTAGGTGTTTGAGTGATGTGAGTTTGTAGGGGTCTGTATGAATTGGTTGCATGTGTGTGTGTTGTATGTTTGGAGTGGGACAAACAAAATCTTTCGATTTTGTTTTTTTTCAGTGTTTTTGGGTTTTGATGACATTATCGAGCGATCAAAGTATGTCCAGTTGTACTTGATATTTTGATCACTTGTTCTTTCATGTAATATAGACCCTATATATATATATATATATATATATATATATATATATATATATATATATATATATATATATCTATATATACATATATATATATATATATATATATATATATATATATATATATATATATAAATATATATATATATATATATATATATATACATACATACATATATGTTGTATTATTTTGCATTAACAGTGTCAGGAACACAAGTAATGCACTCAACAACTTTAGTGCAGAAGGCTGTGGGTTCTGTTCCCACAACAGGATGATGGATTGCTGACTGGAGTGGAGCATAACTGGGGTGCACTCCCAAGTTTGTCACCCTTCAAATGAGATATAAAATGAAGGTGCCATCTGCTTGAGTTGGTGGCAGCTCAGAAGGATATAAAAGATCCTATGGTACCAATTGAAAAGAGCAATGGTCCTTTAATTAACAACACATCATTTATATAGTTAAAAAATGCACACATTTACAAGTACATGTCAATACACTCGTTTATGCCATCACTATTATTATTTTTCCATAACTGAACCCCACTCCTTCTTTCACAACCATAATCTAATTTTTATAATATATCAGCCAAAATCTATTTCCTATTAAAAAACGAATTCATGCTTTCATTCCAAATAACCCATAATACATAAAATAAATTCTTAGCTACCCTTCTCACATATTCTTTATTCTTGTTTTTATAATATCAATGCATAAACACATTCACATCTATATTGTTTATGTCATAAATATTCTGAAAAAAAATATCTTCTCACAACTCTTCCCCAGAAGTTAAACACTCATTTATATTTCAAAAAAAAAAAGAAAACATACATTGGTATCTCTTCCTCCACACAAAATAAACACTCTTTCAACTTTCTTTTTATATGGCATATTCCCCTTTACCTGTAACTTACTTATACCATTCTCCATCGGAAAACCTGAGACTCTATAATCTTACTACACCAGTTTTTTTTCCTTACTTTAATGGCTTTTAGCACTTATTCTGGTAAATGCTCTCATGGATTTAAACAATAATATTGTTTCATCACATTATTATACCACTTCATTCTATTCTTCTCTATATCATCGATTTTCATTTTCCACGTTAGTATTTTTTCTTGATAATTTTTAGCTTCTTGATTTATGCAATCTTGATCTCTTTTTCTTATTCTTATCACCTCCCAAACTTGTTTGCACTTATATTTAAACATTTTCACTACTAATTTCTCATTCTCTTCACATCTTTTCACTTGGTTTAATGTTAATCCCATATGAAAGAAAACACTATTTATGCAATTTCTTTTTTATATTTTTCTGGGATCATATAAAAATTTGATGGGTCAATATTATGTCACCAAAATGCAATTCCGGTGAACACCTATCCATCGACACCAACTCAATGAAATAATTTGCTGAATATAATAAGGGCAAGGAAGTACTTGCCTGCAGTACAGTGTACCAACATCTATGTGTAAACAAACCCATCTTAGTTGGGGGGCTTCACCCCTACACCCGACTTTCAATATATACTAACTCCAAGATCACACTACAGTGGAGGAAAGAGCAAAGTTCTGTTGCTTGCCAACAATGTTTTTGCCCTTATTACATTCAGCAAATTATTTTGCTGATTTGGTGTCGATGGATAGGTGTTTGCTGGAACTGCATTTTGTTGATGTAATAGGGACCCCATTTGACATATATGCTATTTTCCCATTAAAACAGAATTCAACAGATAAACAGTTTTCTTGAATGCTAATCTATAAGTCCTCCACATAAGACATATTTCTTTCATTTTTTTTTCAAACTCTGCCATTGCCCAATAACCACATAATTTTCCCAAATTTTATCCCTAACAAAGATACTTCATTCATTGAAAAATACACCCTGCCAAGTTTCACATCACCAAAACCCTTCCTATAAACATACATTCAGACAAACCAACATATCCCACATCCATATTTTATTCTTACCAACTACAACTATATCATCTGCATATGTCAAAACTACTTGAATCACCACTTCCTTTTGCATCACATATCGAGCAACTTTCATTTTATAAGCTACTTCATGCACTACTACATTTATTACTAATGCAAACAATATCCCACTCATGGGATATACTTGTCTTATACCACTATTTATGCATATTTCTTTAATCAGCCACCCATTCACTAAGACTCTCACTCTATTACTTGATATCTGACATAAATACTCTACTAACGATATTGAGTATTCTGTACTTTTTCATAATATCCTGCAAAGCACCATGTACTACTGTATCAACTACCTTACTAATATAACTTACCACAAGTTTCACATCTTCCCTTTTACAAAATATCATCCACAATTTCTTGAACCACCAATAATAATTCCTAACATCCCTTCCCTTTTATACCATATATACTTTCTTCTATAGTATCCTTTATCCTTCCTGTAATTTTCCTCTGTATTATTCTCATAAAAATTATAATCCATATGATTTAATGTGATAGGTCTCTAATGTTTGTTTCATTCTTTTCATCTTTCTTCCATGTACATTTTAATATCTTACTATATAAGTCTTAATTAACAAACCCTTCTTTCAACCATTCATTCAAAATGTTTACAAAACACTCTGTTTGCCACTCCCTTCATTTCTTGTACATCTTTACCCTCTGAGCCTGATGCCAAATTAATATTTACTTTCCTAAGTAGATCATCCAATTCATTAATAGTAATTTTCTTTTCAAATTCTTTCTTAACTCATTCTTGATTTTATTTACTTTCCATTCTCTCTTATTTTCTTTCCTTTTAGTCAAATACATATTTTCTGCATGGTGTACAACAAAACTCAGGATTTGCTCTTGTGTTCTTTTTACCTCTTTGTTTACGTTTTTCATTTCCCTCATTATATTGATATCCTTCTTTAATGTTTTACCCAAATACGCAAACACTCCCCCCTTCCCTTGTAAATAATATGTTTGCTTAAACAGTAATTTCTTAATTATCTTTACAATTTCTTTTATATATTTCCTTTTCCACTTTTGCATCTAGTAATACTCAAGAAATATTAGTCTCCTCAAAGATCATTCCATCTAGAAATGTGCTGGAATCAGGTGGTTTGTCAGCTAACCTTTACAAGTTATTACAGGTTCAGGTGTTACCCATCCTTGTAGCTCTATTTAACTCTTATCAAGGATTCAGGGAAGCTACACTTATCTATGAGGGAATCTAGCATTATAGTTATTTCTAAACCAGGCAAAGGGCATGTAATAGTGAGCTGCTATAGATTTTTCTCTCTAATAAACACTGAAACTACATTTTATGCCAAGGTTCTGGCAGAAAAAACAATCAGAAGGCTACATACCTTGATTCACCCCGAGCAGGAGGGTTTTGTTAAACTGAGGTCCAACATTAAATATATTCATGTTATTCTCCTATATATGCAAGCAGTTGACAGATGCAAGCAACCAGCTGTGGGCATTTTTAGTTGAGTTTGAAAAGGCCTGTAATTCCAGATGGTAGGATTACCTTTGGGTCTCACTGACCAAATTATCCACTTTCACAGGAGTTGTAAGGAACCAAATGGTCTCCCTTCTGTTTTTTTTTTTTCCTGGGTAAGGTAACCAGACAAGGTTGCAACTTATTCCCTACTCCTTTTTAATATATCCATTGAAATGTTAGCTCTACTAGTCAGGAACAGCACATCCCTACTTGGATGGGGACCTAATGGAGTTGGAATCTTAAACATTTTTATTTTCAGATGATTGTCATTTACTAACTGAAGGCGGACATCCCAGCCCAACTACATATGTTATTATTCATAGGTGCATAGGTGATTATTAGGCTAATGGCACAAGAGACTTTACAAGCCTAGCCAATAATAACCAGAATATGGCAATATTATATTCTTAATTCCCCAGATGTAGGATGGGGTAGTATCAGGGTAGTAGGTCTTTGGGTGTTAGAGCCGTGAGTCATTTTACAGACTTCCTCTGTCCATAAGGGGCATGGGCAGTACCACAGGAGTGAAGTTATGGTTCCCATTCATTTATCCAAAATTTCTTTGAAGAGATTAAGGGATGGGCTTTGTTTTACGAAGATGGGAAGTTTATTCCACAGATGAGGTAGCCTTTGGGATACAAATCTGTCTCTCCAGCAAGTTCTGTTAGAGTCACAAATAATGTTCAGGTTCATGGAAAATGTAACCCTTGTATAATTTTTTTTGTGAATATGTAACATTTTCATTAGGGCTGGATCAGAGAAAGCATTGTAGGTCAGGCATAATTCCCCTTTCAATGAATGATATAAGATGGAGTTGGAGTAAAGGAATATGGCCTTTAGTCAGTCTCTATAAGACACGTCTTATGTTTTATATTTTTTAGTGGGAAACCTTTGAGGCTGTTCCAATTGGTGTAAGCATCTGATTAGGTACATGCAGAAAGGAGCATTGTACTCGATTATGAGCCTGATATGGGCAAGTACAATGACATTATCATTTCCTTTGATCTTGATGCCATGCCTTTACTTAAAAGTTGAGCCACATGGAAGGATTTCCTCACTACTTTGCCTACACAGTTGTCAAAGTTTAGTTTACTATCTATCTGTGCTTCTGGGTCCCTCACCACTGGGTCTACTTTTAGGGGTGTGCTATCAATATAATAATTGTCAGGGGTATCTGATTTACCAAAGGGTATGATTTTACATTTTTTAGCATTTAGTCTCAAACCATGGTTTTGGCGCCAGTTGTTTGTCATTTTTAGGCCTGATTGTAGGATGTCAACATCATCTGGGGATTCAGTGATTGCTCCAAGCTTACAGTTATCAGTGAACCTGGTGAGCCAGAGGCCCACAACATTGGTCTTCACTTTAGAGAAGTATAAACCAAACAGGAACAGGTGCCAACACCGAGCCCTTTGAGACACCACTAGTAACAGGTTTCTTATTCACCTATCTGGACAACATTTGTCCTGTCAATGAACCAGTTAGCTATCCATCTGATGATGTAGGGTTTTATGCCTAACTCAGTATGTTTATATATGATCCCCAAAGTTTGTCCATGTCTAGATGAGCAGCATGTACCATTTTACCCTCATCCATGGTCCTGGTGACTTTCCCAAAGAATTTTGGCAAACTGAGCAAACAACACCTTCCTTTCACAAAGCAAAATTGGGTCTGGTCTTGATTTTGGAGAGTTGCTATGTCATTTTGGATCAGGTGCACGATAATTCTCTCCATGGTCTTACAGATCAGACTGGTCAAGCTTATGGGTTTGTAGTTCCCTGGATCAGTTGATGGGCTCCAGCTTGCTCAGAGGGATGACTATCACAGTCCTCCATTCCTCTGGGACAAAGCCTCTCTGGAGGCTGTGGTTAAAGAGAGTTTCTAGTGGCAAAGATATATTCTGTTTTAAGCTATTTAAGAAGCATCATGGAATGTTGTTGGGACCCATGGAGGCTGTGTTTGGAATTTTATCATGCTTAATGGTTAATTTGAGCAAAACTGAATTGTTCCCAATTAATGACCTCCTAAGCAGATATCCAAGCAACAGCCACCCCTCAACAATACCCACAAATCACATATCTCACAAAATCAGTGTGCCTCACAGTCACAGCCCTTAAGGCCAAACAACACACCAAATACACTTGTTATAGGGGACTCTATTGTCCGGCACTCTGACGTCCCGCTCACCAGAATGAACAAGGAGAAGGTCACTGTAAGCTGCCTGTCAGGTGCCAGGATCTGCCACATAACGCAAGCACTCAGGTCACTCCAAAGCAAGTACAAGTATGACTCCGTCATTGTCCATGCTGGTGTGAATGACCTGAGACATACCTCCCTGGACTACATGAAAAGAGACATAGAGGAGCTCTCTGACCATGTAGCCCAGGCTGGTATGTCCCTGACCTTGAGTAGCATCTTGCTCTCAGCAAGAATGATGCCACAGTATAAAGACAAAATGATCAGTTTCAACAATTGGCTAAAGCATTGGTGTCATTCAAGGGGGATCCAGTGTCTGTCAGCCTGGGATGACATGCTCGACAAACCATGTTGCTTCGCCAGGGACGGCTTGCACCTGTCACGCTTAGGCTTTCGTATACTGACCAAGGCTCTTGCCACCCCCATAGTGCCTTTTTTAGGCAAGGCTCAAAGGACAAACCCACCTCCATAGACAACCCAAAGATAAAAAAACTAAAGGTAATGCTACTCAATGCCAGAAATCTAAACCTCAAGATGCACGCACTCGAGACTCTCCTCAGTATGGAGAAAATCGATGTCTGTGCAGTAACAGAAACCTGGTTCAAGGCTCCTGAGAGCACCCCAGCACTACCAGGTTATAACTCATACCATACGCTTCGCCCCAAAACTCGGACCGAAGCACAAAAGGAGGGGGAGTATCTATATTCATCAAAGATACCTACACCTCCAGGTTAGTGGCACTGCACAAAGCATTGGAAACCATCCATGTGCAACTAACAGTGGGCAAAACTGCCTTTCAGTTTGTAGCCTGCTACAGAATACCCTCCCTATTACAGGAACCCCACTTGGCATTCCTGAGAACACTGGAGAATATGAAGGTCTCTCCAAATACTATGTTATTGGGTGACTTCAACTACCCAAACATTGACTGGGAAAACTACTCAAGCCCAAACACCCTCGCCCAGCGGTTTCTTGAATTTATAAACTCTAACGCAATGGAAAAACTGATCACCACTCCCACAAGAGGGAACAACATATTGGACCTGGTCATCACCAACACGGGGACTCTATGTTCCACACCAGAGGTAAACCCCTCATTGGTAAGATCAGACCATAAACAAATTTCCCTGGACATCCATATCCCGTCCCCACCCCCAGCCAACGAAATCACTGTAAAGAATTTCTCAAAAGCCAACTTTGCACTTCTCAAGACTGAGGTGGAATCCTTCAAAGCCCCTGGGCCAGAGGATAATACATCCCAATCCACAGAATCCTTTACAAATGCATTCTATGAGCACCTTCAGGAATGCATGGATCGTGCTATCCCAAATAAAACCAAGACTCACTCCTCCAAAATCAGAAGACTGGTCTGGTGGACCCCGGCCATAAATAGGCTATACAACAGAAGGAGGAATCTACTACATGACAAAGCAAAATCCCAAAAAGGGAAGGCATCTCTGATCAGTATTAGCAAGAAACTTCGATCCCTCATAAAATCATCAAAGGCCAGTTTCGAAAGAAAAATTGCCCTAGACACTAAAGATAATCACAAGGCCTTCTTTAGTTATGTCAGAAACATGGGCAGAAACTCCCAGATATGCTCTGAATTGTTGCATAACGGTACAAAATATACCAAACCTACAGACATAGCCAACATCCTGGCAGACAGATTCAGCGCAAACATCTCCCCCCCTTTCCCCCCAAAGGAGCAAACACCTATCCCGACTGAATTAACCTCCCTGACATCACAGATGCACAGGTGAAAGCTGCCCTCTCCAAAGCAAAAAACACAGCATCTATGGGACTGGACGGTGTCCCAGGCTGTGTCTTACATGAGCTCCAAGAAGAACTGAACCCTCACATTAAGTCACTGTTCAAACTTAGCCTTACTACAGGATATGTACCCAAAGAATGGCGTACAGCTACAGTGGTCACACTCCACAAAGGTGGTGCCACAATGGACCCCGGAAACTATCGCCCCATAAGCCTGACCAGTCTGGTCTGTAAAGCTATGGAGCGTATTATCATGGAACTCATAAACAAAGACATTGGGAGCCTCCAGACACTGGACCCTACCCAATTTGGCTTTGTTAAGGGCAGATCTTGCCTCTTAAACCTAGTTGATTTCTTTGAAACAGTTACCAAAGCCATAGATGAGGGCAAGGTAGTCCACACAGCCTACCTGGACCTCGCAAAAGCCTTCAACACAATACCCCACTCAGGCATCATAAATAAGCTTACCAGCTTAAATATCAACCCATATATCACAAGATGGGTTGCAAACTGGCTCAGAGATAGAACCCACATGGTCAGAATCGCAGGTGCCATGTCTGAATCCAAACCAGTTACAAGTGGCATCCCACAGGGCTCAGTTCTGGGACCTCTCTTGTTTGGTATATACTTCTCTGAGGTTCAGGCTAACACAGGGGGATTATGGCTGACAAAGTTTGCAGATGACTGCAAACTGGGGGCCATAATCAAATCTCCAGCTGACACAAGCATCCTCCAAAAGGGTCTCACAGAGACGGATGATTGATGCCAGAGCCACGGCCTCAAGCTAAATGCTAAAAAGTGCATAGTCATCCCCTTTGGGAAAAACAAGGTGCCCACAAATTACAACATAGGTGGTAATCCATTAAGTACGGAAGAAGTAATTAGAGATTTGGGGACCAACATAGATAGTAATCTCTCCTTTGATAATCACGTTGCCAAAGTGGTTAGAAAGACCTTCTATATAGCCCACCTTATCACGAAAGGGTTCACATCTAGATCAAGAGAGGTCATTGTGCCCCTCTACTCATCACTCATCAGGCCCATAATTGAATACAATGCCCCTTTTGGGATGTACCTTACCCGACACCTGCAGCAACTGGAGAGACCCCAAAAGTACCTCACCAAGAGGATCATGGGCTACAAACAGATGTCCTATGCAGCTCGACTAAAGAAACTCCAGCTCTACTCAGTTGCTTACCGCCTACTCAGAGGCGATCTATGCCTGACGTACAAAGCCATGTCAAACCCAGAATTAATGGACATGCTCCACCTCAAAAAATCCAAGTCCCTTAGAGCTACATGCTCCACGGACCTAAACCTCAGCACAAAAATAAATAGGACATGCTGGAGGGACAGATTCATTTCCCAGAGGCACCCTTCACTCTGGAATAGAATCCCAATTCATGTTAGACATAGCCCCTCGCTGACCCTCTTCAAGCAAAATGTGGACGTGTGGATGGGAAATCGCAAATTCACCCCTGGGATCTCTCCTGTGTCCCTGCTAGACAGAGGCACAGTAAACTAATCTTAAAAGGGTACCTTCTCTGACCTACTTTACAAAGGCACAGTAGGCTAATCTAATAGGGAGGCGGAAGCCAAATACACTCTGGCTAGGCTTATAAATGCCCTAGGGCAGATAGCCTAGTATCTACCTATGAACCTATGAACCTATGAAGCCACCATACAGCTCAGTAAAGTTGATGGGTATTCCCCCAAAACTCTACTGTAAAGGACCTCCAAGATATTAAGGCTTGCTGTTGAACAGTGAATATATGGAGGTGGTATATTTAAATCTTAAGCCAGATTGGGAGATTTTTTATGTCCTTGTCCATTTATGGGGGAAATTAAGACCATCATGGTAGGATAGGGTATCAGCTCTCCAGATGGTTTTCTGTCCTAAAACTAATTATATCTTCAGGCATTTGCCTATACCTACTGCTTGTAAATTTATTATAAAAATCAAATAATTGATGACCCAACTCATCTGGGATAGGAAACAACATTGCATTCTGAAACTTGTTCTCCACCTTCAGAGGAAGGTCTTCCAGATGTGCATGGCTGTGGCATCAGTTTGTTAGAAGCTTATATCAGCAATATTCTGTCCCAGCTTTATGGGCAGTGCCCAAAGCCAGATTGCTGTACCTGTCAAGACATAAGGCTATTGCTTATTATCCAAAAAATTTTCCAAGCCATTTAAGGAACTGGCATACTTTGTGAATAACACATAAAGCCCTCAATAAATGTTATAATATCCATCCAAACCTATAGGTTTGCCACATGGGAGTGCCTATTTGGGGAAACTTGCATTTAAAGGATGATAGCAGATTGATCCTTTGGGAATCTTGGCAGGTAGGGACTTACACTGCATGTTTCAGTTATTAGAACTTAGAAATGATTATTTCTGTTATGTTGCAATTTTACATCTGCAGGACATCTACAACCTTCTTCTGAGAAACTTTTGGAGATACTTGCTGCTGAGACATGCCTTCAACTAGTTGCTACATTCAATATGTCATCCTTTAATAGGACAGTGCCACTATCCATGGCCACAATGAGACTACATATAAACTGAAGGCTTCTCAAATCTATTTATTGTTACCTGAATCAAGCAATGCTAAGTCTGAAAAATTAGAATATGATCATATTTGCCACTTTTTTACTAGGGAAACTCAGATGAGCCTGTTAAACAATATAACATTCTTCAGTAACTAGCTGAGATAGCTAGGCTTTTGACTCATCAATCGAGAATGATTTTTCAGGGTTATTACACCCCTGCCTGTATGGTGAGCATGAGTTATTACAACTTAGGCTCCTGTTGGGAATGTCCAGAAGAGGTGACAGATGAGGTTCATAAATTTTGGAGTTCTCATTGTGTCAAACATTTATGTGGAGACATTACTGACATGGTATTAAGTGTTCTGTTCCTCATGCTTTCCCCAACAACTGCGTTCTGTATACAGAGAGATTATTCACCCTCATCAAGGTTATCTTCCACCCAAAAACACAGGCTCCTTCAGCTGTCTTTGAGAACTAGACCTTATATTGCCTTCAAATGGAGAATACCAGCATCCTTATACATTCTAAAACTTCAGTGACTTATAAAGAAGTATGCTAAATGTATTGGATCTAACGCATGGTCTAAGTGGTTATTACCTAATCAAGATTGTATATGGGACCGTGATAACATTAGCATTAGTTTATTATCAACATGAGACAGTGTTCTATAAGTTTTTTCTTAACAGCATTTATAGAGAATGGATAGGCATAAACCATACACTTTAATTCTTGTTGAATTGTTCTGTAGACTTCTTTCTCTTTGGAACTCCTACTTGGTTAATGTCTTTGTTTGTTTTCCTTTTAGCTTAACTTACTGGACAGAGTTTTTGCTTGTTACTAGATTTATATCTTGCATAGAATTATTGCTCAGTTATTTTTCCATTTCATATCAATTGATTTGTTCTTTTGATATTTTGATGGAGTTTGTGAATCTGTTTAGCAATAAAAAGGTGTAAAACTATACTTATATCTTTTTCTATATTATCTCTTGTTCAGGTTATTTTTCAAGGATTCATTAAACAACTATATATGCCTTTATGTCATATAAGATTTAATATCTTAAGCTGTCAGCTACAAAACAACTAGAAAGCTATAAACTTCCAAACTGCTTATGGTATTTTTACAGATATAGAGTTATTAGGCTCTTCAATGCAAACCCAGCCACTGGGGATGCACAAGCCAGTGCATTTCTTTGTGCCGGTCCCAAGCCCGGATAAATGGGGAGGGTTGCATTAGGAAGGGCATCCGGCATAAAACTTCACCAAATTATTCATGCGGACAGCAGTAAATATTTACATACCGGATCGGACGAGGCCCGGGTTAACAATGACCGCCACCAGTACTGTTAGCCAACAGGATGCTGGCAGAAATTGGACTACTGTTGGCCGAAGGAGGAGGAGAAGAGGCGGAAGGCATGGCTGAAGGCAGGAAGAGATGAGAAAGGCTAGGACTGTGCTAGTGAGGGTCGGAACTTTGAATGTTGGAAGTATGACTGGTATAAGGAGAGAGCTAGCTGATATGATGGATAGAAGGAAGGTTGGTATATTGTGTGTGCAAGAGACCAGATGGAAGGGGAGTAAGGCTAGGTGTGTCGGAGGTGGGTTCAAATTGTTTTATCATAGTGTGGATGGGAGGAGAAATGGCGTAGGAAATATCCTGAAAGAACAGTATGCTAAGAGTGTTTTGGAGGTGAAAAGAGTGTCGGCTAGAGTGATGTTTATGAAGCTGGAAATTGATGGTGTAATGATGAATGTTGTTAGTGCATATGCTCCAAAATTTGGGTGTGCGATGGATGAGAAAGTAAAAGTTTGGAGTGAGTTGGATGAAGTGGTGATGACTGTACCCAAGGGTGAAAGAGTGGTGATTGGAGCAGATTTCAATGGGCATGTTGGTGAAGGGAACAGATGGAATGAGGAAGTGATGGGTAGGTATGGTGTTAAAGGAATGCAGAAGGTCAGATGGTAGTGGATTTTGCGAAAAGGATGGACATGGCTGTGGTGAATACGTATTTTAACAAGAGGGAGGAGCATAGGGTGACATACAAGAGTGGAAGAAGATGCATACAGGTGGATTATATTTATGTAGGAGGGCCAGATGAAGGAAATTGGAGACTGTAAAGTGGTGACCGGGGAAAGTGTAATTAGGCAGCATAGGATGGTGGTTTGTAGGATGACATTGGAGATGAAGAAGAGGAGGAGGAGTGTGAGGGCAGCACCAAGGATCAAATGGTGGAAATTGAAAAAGGGTAATTGTCAGGTGGAGTTCAGGGATGAGTTAAGACAGGCACTGAATGGCAGTGAAGAGTTACCAAACAGCTGGGTAACTACAGAAGAGCTAGTAAGGGAGATGGCTAGAAAGGTGCTTGTTATGACATTTGGACAGAGGAAGGATGACAAGAAGACATGGTGGTGGAATGAGGAAGTACAGGAGAGTATAGAGAAAAAGAGGTTGGCAAAGAAGAAGTGGGATTGTCAGAGAGATGAAGAAAGTAGACAGGAGTATAAGGAGATGAGGTGCATGGCAAAGAGAGAGGTGGTGAAGGCTAAGGATAAGGCATATGAAGAGTTGTATGAAAGGTTGGACACTAAGGAGGGAGAAAATGACCTGTACCGATTGGCTAGACAGAGGGACCAAGCTAAGAAAGATGTGCAGCAGGTAAAGGTAATGAAGGATAATGAGGGAAACATACTCACAAGCGAGGAGAGTGTGTTGAGCAGATAGAAAGAGTACTTTGAGGGGTTGATGAATGAAGAAAATGAGAGGGAGAGAAGGTTGGATGATGTGGGGCTAGTGAATCATGAAGTGCAATGGATTAGCAAGGAGGAAGTAAGGATAGCTATGAAGAATGGAAAGGCTGTTGGCCCAGATGACCTACCTGTGGAAGCATGGAGGTGTTTAGGTGAAATGCCAGTGGAGTATTTAACCAGATTGTTTAATGAAATCTTGGAAAGTGAGAGGATGCCTGAGGAATGGAGAAAAAGTGTTTTGGTACCGATTTTTAAGAATAAGGGTGGTATGCAGAGCTGTAGTAACTACAGAGGGATTAAATTGATCAGTCACAGCATGAAGTTATGGGAAAGAGTAGTGGAAGCTAGGTTAAGAAGGGAGGTGATGATTAGTGATCAGCAGTATGGTTTCATGCTGGGAAAGAGCACTACAGATGCAATATTTGCTCTGAGAGTGTTGGTGAAGAAGTACAGAGAAGGCCAGAAGGAGTTGCATTGTGTTTTTGTAGACTTAGAGAAAGCATATGACAGGGTGCCTAGAGAGGAGTTGTGGTATTGTATGAGGAAGTCGGGAGTGTCGGAGTAGTATGTAAGAGTGGTACAGGATATGTATGAGGGTAGTGTGACAGCGGTGAGATCTGCTGTGGGAGTGACAGATACGTTTAAGGTGGAGGTGGGATTACATCAAGGATCAGCTTTGAGCCCTTTCTTATTTGCAATGGTGATGGACAGGTTGACAGATGAGATCAGACAGGAGTCCCTGTGGACTAAGATGTTTGCAGATGACATTGTGATCTGTAGTGAGAGTAGGGAACAGGTGGAGGAGACCCTGGAGAGATGGAGATATGCTCTAGAGAGAAGAGGAATGAAGGTCAGCAGGACTAAGACAGAATATATGTGTGTGAATGAGAGGGAGGATAGAGGAATGGTGAGGATGCAGGGAGTAGAGGTGGTGAAGATGGATGAGTTTAAATACTTGAGATCAATAGTTCAGAGTAATGGTGAGTGTGGAAGAGAGGTGAAGAAGAGAGTACAGGCAGGATGGAGTGGGTGGAGAAGAGTGTCAGGAGTGATTTGTGACAGACGAGTACCAGTAAGAGTGAAAGGGAAGGTCTACAAGAGGGTAGTGAGACCAGCTATGTTATATGGGTTGGAGACAGTGGCATTGACAAAAAGGCAGGAGTTAGAGCTGGATGTGGCAGAGTTAAAGATGTTAAGATTTGCACTGGGTGTGACAAGGGTGGACAGGATCAGGAATAAGTATGTTAGAGGGTCAGCCCAGGTTGGAAAGTTTGGAGACAAAGCCAGAGAGGCAATATTATGTTAGTTTGGACATGTGCTGAGGAGGGTTGCTGGGTATATTGGCAAAATGATACTAAGGATGAAGCTGCCAGGTAACTGGAAAAGAGGAAGGCCTAAGTTAAGGTTTATGGATGTGGTGAGAGAGGACATGCCGGTGGTTGGTGTGACAGAGAAAGATACAGAGGACAGGAAGAAATGGAAACAGATGATCCGCTGTGGCGTCCCCTAATGGGAAAAGCCAAAAGAAGATGATGAATGCACTCCACTTTTGTGTTATACTTATAGGTGGGGGTGGCCCGTAATTCAATGAGATGCCCTGTATGTAGAGCAAAGGTAACACTGTGTCTCCTATACAAAGAGAATAGAAAATGGATGCAATAGATAAGTTTGCCTGTCACAGCAGAGGAATTGCTGACGGACGCAGGTAGGGAGCTGGTTCAAAGAAACTCCCCAGACAAAGGCCTGTCCAAGAAATTTTTACCTCTAACAGAAGATGGGCTGAGGAGGGATGCAGGAAGGGTTCTAGTCTCGATGACATATACAGGTAGAAGACCTATAGTCAGGCAAGTATCTATACAAGATGAGAGCTGGCATGGAGTCTGAAAGAAGATAGCCTGTAAAAAGGATACAGACACAATCAAGGAAGGTCTGGACTCTTAGTATGAATGAGATTGAGAAAACTGAGAGTTACTAAATTTAATGAACTAATTAAGTTCTACCATTTTTAGTTTCAGATTTATTATCTGAAAGCATTTCAAAAATATATCAAACTAGTATATCACTGTGAAACATTTATGTCAGGTTAAACCATGACTTAATGCAGTGCTTTTGTGTTCTGTGACAAAGGTTTGTACCACAGTGTGTTAAGCAAGAAAAAGAAATAGATAATGGTAGAAAATGCATGCTACATGAGTGAAACATCCTGATATGTATCCCCAAAGGAACCTGTAGACATGAAACTTTTTTAACTCATTTAGTCCAATGGAACTCTGGATACCTGTGCTCTAACTGCTGTTCATTACATCCTGATTTTTTTAACAAAATAAAGTTTAGTGCTCACATTTCAAGCAAATATCCAAATCTCTGGAGCTATAATGGTTACTAAATAATTGAAAATGGCAAGTAGCTCATCACAAAGAGGCCTTAACGGTGGTAGTGCTCATTAGATTCTAGGTCTTCAACTTGACTTATCAAGACATAACAAACAGAATAAATATTACTTTTGTAGTGTTCTGTAAACAACTCACAATATCTTGGTAACCAGTGGAAACTAAGGTATGTGTGGCATTACATTTACTAGCTACAGGGACATCTCTGAAACCCATGGGGAACACAGTGGGTGTGTCATAGGCCTCTGCCTCAAAAACAATCCACCAGTGTCTCAGTGCAATGCTTGAACATGTAGGGAGCATATTTGATTTCCATGTACCCAAGGGAAAGAGCTAACACCATGCAAAGTTAGTATTCCTGAGGTTCTGGTGATTATAGGCTGTACCCTCATTGAAATAATAGCTCTACCTGGTGAGCTTTCAAGGAGGTACATAAACAGAAAAGGTATTTGGCCTGATCAAATCACATTTCCAATATTTAGATACATCTGGAGGTACTCTGCATTATGACCCTGCCACCTCTGCCAAAATACTGGCCATCTGTGCTATCTGACATAACATCATACTCGGGAAACAGTTGCAGCAAGGAGCCCCAGTACAGGGACAGCAGTTCCCAGCACAACATTCAGGGCCAGTAGAAGTAGTTGCTGGGAGAGGGGGGGGGGCAGATGAGGAGTCTGGAGATGTGAATGATTATGGTAGACTGAGGCATGCACAAAATGCTATGGCACTAGCTAAAAGGCACATCACACACACAATCACTACTTGAGTAAACAAGAAAAGAAGCTAAACACATACAGCACTAGCAGTGATGCATGCAAAATTACCAGCCTATGCTTACCCATGTACTGGCTAGTTACTATAATCATCAGACATAGGCAATTCCAGACTTCAATGTTCACAGCAGCAGTAACAAAGATGAGTGATGAACCTGCAACTTATATAGATAAATACTCACCTTACATTTATGTACTGCACTTCAGTAAAAGTAAACTATTGATCAACTATACAGGAATGTCATCAATAAAATATATGAGTGATAGACACAACATATACACACCAAACCAATTATAAAGCTTTTAAATGGAACAAAGGTAATTACTTGTATATGTTTACAACTTGTACATCAAGCCAAAGCAGCCCCATGTAAAACAATCCCAAAGGGTGTAGGGCAATGTCTTCCTCATCTGCACAGGTAGGTGATCAAGCATTGTTATAGAATCACACAACAACAAAAGAAATGTTATCAGTTAAGACATAAATGAGGAGTTGCAATGCAGTGCAGAAGAGAAAAAACAAAATTCACAACATAAAAATATCTTCAAAAACAACCTTAAGATTGTGCTGTTAAACGCCAGGAGTCTAAATTTGAAACTGTACACACTGGAAGCACTCCTCACCTTGGAAAATGTGTACATCTGTGCAGTCACAGAGACCTGGTTTAAGGCCGTGGAGAGCACTCCAGCCTTACTGTGATATAATGCCTTCCACACATTCAGACCACAAAATGAACGCATGAAAACTAAAGGAGGAAGAGTATTAATATTCATCAAAGGTAAATACACCTCCAGGTTGGTTAAACAAAATAATTCCCTAGATTTACTCCATTTGCAAATAACTATAGGAAAGACTCCTCTCCAAGTTATCACCAGCTATAGACCCCCTTCCATGAACCTACTTGTATTTACTTGAGTCGCTCAAAATAGAACCAAACACCCTGGTTATGAGTGACTTTAACTACCTGTCCATAGATTGGGTAAATGATATGTCTACAAACACTTGCCCTAAGGTTCTTGGACTTCGTTAACTCAAATGCCTTGGAGCAGATAGTTGTCAGTTCCACAAGGGGCCCAAACATTCTAGACTTGGTACTCACCAACATGGTAGAACAGTGCACCACCATAAGTGTGCAGCCCTCCCTGGTGAAGTCTGCTCATTAAACAGTCTCTTTCAAAGTAACAATAGCATTAGACCCCCCCCCCGGAGAAATTAGGCTAAAAACTTCTCCACAGCAAACTACAACCTCTTATGAGAAGGTATTAATAGCTTCAAAGCTCCTGTCCCCACTGACAGCAAGGAAACCTATACTGGGATATGCACCAGTGCATTGAATAAACATTTATACAATTGTATTGACTCAGCCATTCCTGATGGGACCAAAGCAAGATCCTCAAGAAAAAACAAGCCTGCCTGGTGGACACCTGCCATAAACAGGTTATATAATAAGAGAAAGAAATTGCTGTCTAAGAAAGAGCAAGTAGGAATGATCTCAGAATTGAAAGCATACTCCTCTCTGCTTGAACAAGCAAATAAAACATTTTGTAAAGTCCTCTAAAGTTAACTATGAATCTAGATTAGCATCTCTAGCTAAGGATAACCATAAGGCATTCTTTAGCTACATCCAAAACCTAAAAGGAAAAGCCCAGATTTGCACTGAACTGGTAGTGATTTGTACCATATATACTGAACCAGAGGAAATAGCCAACCTGCTAGTGGACAGGTTCAGTGAAAACTTCTCCCCTTGTCCCCACCATATACCCCAAAACATTATTGCCAGCTATTCTCCAGCTAGTATCTCTATGAAGTTCACCCCAGAAATCACTCCAGTGGCTCAACTTGATAGAGGCACTGGGAACTAACGTCAGGGGGCACAATGCTAGGGCACTTCTATGGGCTAGGCTTGTAAAGGCTCCAGGGCCATTAGCCTAGTACACACCTATGAACCTAAAGAGAACGTCTTAATCACTCACTTCAAGGCCAAAATCCTCTATGGGACCTGATAACATCCAAGGCTGCACTCTCAATGGTGTAAAACAGGAGTTAGCAACACCATTGGGTTTTCATTTTAACCACAGCCTATGTACTGGTTTTGTCCCTGCTGAATGGAAAATAGCTACCGTCATCCCCTTGCACAATGGGTGTGCATCCACTGACCCTGGGAACTAATGGCCATTAGACTAACAAGCTTTATCTGCAAGGCCATGGAGAGAATGATCATGGACCTTATCAACAAGGATATAGGAGACCTTCAAATACTTGACCTGACAAAGCCCTAGATGAAGGGAAATCTGTGCATGTGGCCTACCTAGAACTGGCCAAGGCCTTTGACACAATCCCCCACTCAGGCATCATTGAAAAAACTCACCCAGCTGGGGGTCAACCCATATAATGTCAGGTGGGTTGCAAACTGGCTCACCGACAGAAAACATACAGTCAAAATAGGGGACTCCACCTACACCAGCAGACCTGTAACTAGTGGTGATCCACTGGGATCAGTGGTGGGGACCCTATTGCTTGGAATCTACTTCCCAGATGTATAGGCAAAAACAAAAGGTTTGTGGCTGACAAAGTTTGCTGATGGCAGTCATTGAGTCCCCAGATGATGTCAACATTCTACAAGAAGGACTTAAGCAAACCAATGATTGGTGCCAAAGTCATGTTCTTAAACTCAATGCAACAAATGCATTATCATCCTTTTTGGCAAAGGCAATGTCCTTGCATATTAGTATATTAATAACAACACCTTAAGCTCTAAATCAGTGGTGAGAGATTTAGGCACACAGGTTGACAGCAGCCTTACTGTGATCACCATGTCTTCACAGTGATAGGAAGGCCTTCTATGTTGCTCACCTCATAAGCAAGGGCATAGTTTCCAGAACAAAAGAGGTTATAACACCCCCCCCCCCACCGTACATTTCCCTCATCCGGCCAATAAGAAAGTACAATGCTTCCTTTGGTATGTACGTAAGCAGGTGCCTGCAGCAACTGGGGAGACCTCAAAGGTTCCTCACAAAGAAAAGTTAGGGTCTTCCATGGACAGACTAAAATTTCTGTCGCTATACTCTGCATTTTATACTCAATTCAGATGCGAACTGTGCTTTGCATACAGAGTAAACTCTAATCCTGCCTTAATGGAAATGCTGCACATTCATAAGTCAAATGGTACATGATTCATTCACTCTAGGGACCTTAACCTAGCATGTGATATCAATAGGACTTGCTGGGGAGACAGATATGTCTCCCTGAGGTTGCCTCTCCTATGGAATAAACTTCCAATACAGGTTAAACAGAACCCCTTGTTAATCCTTTTTAAGCATAACTTGGATGACTAGATGGGAAACCGCAAATTCACCCCAAGGATTTCACCTGCATCCCTCTTGGATAGGAGCAGCTGGTGCTGATTTAGATCTGCTTATAACATAGACCATATCTATAGACCCTTAGTGTAACAAGAGTTGAACTTGGCTAGGCTTGTAAGGGCCCTAGGGCCATTAGCCTAGTAACCTCCTATGAACTATGAAAACGTTATTACACAAAAACTTGCTCTGCCTGCTCCCTACTGTGCATCAGACATACGTAGCCCAAGTCAGTAACCCCAACAAGGATCAGTGCAATCTCTGCATAATCTGCACAAGGGGCTGAGCAAGGAATAATACAAATGAAATAATAATGTACTAATTCTGTTACAAGTGTAATCATTGCAACTAATAACACTGTTGAACTTAAGCAGATTAAAACAAATTGAAGCTCAATATATATCTCAATGAAAACAGGAATTTGATGAAGCAATCATTAGCTAACTATTCTGTGCATCAGACATAGGCATCCCTAAGCTACAGAAGTGTGCAAAAAGCAGAGCATAGTCATCATTACTTACATAGGGTTGTGTGGTGGGGGTAATAAGAGTGCAAGGCTGACACAAAAGTGTGTGTGTGTGTGTGTGTGTGTGTGTGTGTGTGTGTGTGTGTGTGCGTGCGTGCGTGCGTGCGTGCATGTGTGTGTGTGTGTGTGTGTGTGTGTGTGTGTGTGTGTGTGTGTGTGTGTGTGTGTCTGTGTCTGTGTCTGTGTCTGTGTGTGTGTGTGTGTGTGTGTGTGTGTGTGTGTGTGTGTGTGTGTGTGTGTGTGTGTGTGTGTGTGAGTTTGTGTGTGTGTGAGGTGACATGGTTAATGTGAGGTGTACTGTGTGTGGATGTGCAAGAACACAGCCAAAGCAGTTAGGATAGCACTATGCCCTGACATCCTGGACAGGTGTCAACCATTAATGGCAGAGGATTCAGTTCATCATTGCTGTCCCGACCATGTAAACTATCTCTGCCAGGAGTTGCACTAGAAGTTCCATGACCTTGGGTAAAAGTCAAGATGCTACCTTAACATGAACAATGTCTGCTGGATGAGGTCTCATTATGACTATGTCCACGACCACAACCACATGGCCAACCACATCTTGGTGTGAATACTTACAAGACTGATGGAGCAGTAGATGTAGTTACATTACAAAAGAAGCATCTGACATGGCCATGGCCACATCAGCTAACATCTGACAATGTACTGTCTCTTTGTCCTTGTGGATGATGACCATTCCCCATCAGACATTCCATAACAGACACTGCACAGTCCAGTATGTCAATCATCCAGTCCAAGGAGTCACACACATGGTTCATACAATCTGATATATCAGAATGGACAACATGCAGAACTCTGAATATCTCTTCCAGGGCTATGGTATAGCTTGCATGTGGCCCTGCAACACCTCGGCACATATGTTGGTTAGCAGATACCAACACACCAACATCATGGAAAGGGTAATAGGCATGCCTCCTCTGAGCAGTTCTATCAATACCCCTGTGGGGTGCCTCACACTCACAAAGGCTAGGGGAGATTTCACCAGCTCTGCAACTGGGGTAACCAGACTACTTTGATCAACTGTGTCCCCCTCACCCTGTCTAATCTCAGATGGTTCAGTGTCATGGGTATGCTTAGGTATACTAGGTCCAGACTTTGGGGAGAAGATGTGGGAAGCATATTCTTCATGCCAGAAATATCCTCTATAGTCTCAAACTGTGTCTATTCATCACCACTACCATCATCAGAGGCTACCAATACTCCATCAGGTGGTAGCAGCTCTACAGTGCTGGTGTAAGCCACACTATGAATATAGCAAGAAAACAGAGGATTGAAGAAAGACAAATTAATTAACCTGAATTAATCAAAAATAATTGCAAATAACTTTTACAGCAATATGTATGTATATATGGGTCCCCTTCAAAATTTCGAATCTTAAAACTTCGAAACTCATATGATCGTAGACTATATGTTCGAAGTTTTAAAACTTCGACATTCTGAACGGAGATCGGCATACAGTGCAGATTGGGAGATTTCCCTTGTCCTCACTGTAGTGTGATCTCGGAGCTGGTATATTTAAGTTGCGAGGGGTGTGGGGGGTGCAGCACGGTTTATTTTTTTGTTGTTTGTGTTTTGCAGGTCTACTGCATGTTTTTGAACATTCAGATGTTTGATCACATGGTCTCGGCCATATGGAATTCAAACATTTGAACGTTCGATCATGTAAAGTAGATATATATATATATATATATATATATATATATATATATATATATATATATATATATTTACTATCAAAATGAATAATAGATATAAATGTAGACAAAAAAAAACTCTGCCCATATCATGTGCGGGTGGTTGTTGGACTTCAATGCCAGATGTCCCTAGACACAAAATTGCAAATGAAAGTGGTATGATTAACATAAAACAAAAGACAACTTAACAAACAATTAGGTCTTTATTAAATATATATATATATATATATATATATATATATATATATATGTGTGTGTGTGTGTGTGTGTGTGTGTGTGTGTGTGTATAATATATATATATATATATATATCTATATATATATATATATATATATATATATATATATATATATATATATATCTATATATCTATATATCTATATATCTATATATATATATATATAATTGGTAAAATTGGTATATATATTATACACACACATACATACACACACACACACACACACACACACACACACATATATATATATATATATATATATATATATATATATATATATATATATATATATATATATATATATAATTGGAATACCTAGTTGATATCTTGTCGCCATCTTACACCTCTGCCTCCACGTGCATTACAGCACTGGATAACAACTCTGTGCTGCCTGGATCCCTTGCAGTTGACAAGGTCTTCTTCATCTCAGTGAGTGGTGGTTCAGTGGCAGTCACATCCCCATTAGTTTTTTGTTCCTGTGCCACAGCCTGGCTCTTTTGATAGGATTCTTGATTATATCACTAGTTCTATGGCTAACACGCTTGTAGTCATGCCCATGGCTTCCCCACAGTATTCACATTATTGACCGCCATGTGCCAGACATTGTCATAGACGGACTTGTCAGGTGAATGAGAATCTAAGATCTGATCTCTATGGAGATGGACAGTTTGGACAATTACCGTATTCTCAGCATCTGAGAAAGGAGGTTAGCATGAGACCAATGCTTTTCTTGTTCACTTAGGTGCTAATTCCATGTAGTGAAGTGAAAAGAAAAATATCAGACAGAACATATAGCACAACATAACAGGGGTTAGGGAAGTTTTGCAAGCTGATAAATAATGCTCAGAAAAAAAAAACATTATGCAGGCATCACTGTTTAAAATGTTAATAACATACCAGAGTAAGATATATACAAGACCTGTACAATCACCATATCTTCCCCCCGACAATAACAACTACTAAATGGAATGAAAATTGATGTCAGGAATGTAGAACAGCATTAGCAGATGCCAGTTTTGGAATGCAACGATAACACATATAAGCTTCACAATTCAGATGTTCTTGTTGCCAGAAACCCATGAAATAGAAGTAAAGGAGCACTGCAATAACAACTGTTATATGTTCATTACAAACATAACTTTTCAGAATGTGGACAGCATACATTGCAAATAAAAGCATTATGAATATAAATCTGTAAGCAGTACTAGTATGAAACATAACAATATGCTGACAGATTGTAAGAGATTTCTCAATAAATTATCATAAATGCTGCAGTTCTAATAGTCAGCAGCAGTAGTTTTGTTTGGTAGTACAATGGAAATTCCAGACCCCTGCTTCTGCTTATATTATGTAGATTAACCCATCTGTGCAAGCTGAATATGTAAATGACATCTCACCTCATTATCATTCCTGAATCATTCAATCTGCTCAAGGTGCTGGGCAAGTAAACATGGTGTTAGGACATGCATGATGCTATGCACATGCCTGAACATTACAAGACTGAGTATTCAGAACTTTTGCTAGGTAATGCCTTGCAAGTTTGACTCATTAGCAGTTCTCCATGTTCATTTATTTTTATTACTCCCACTTATGAAAAGAATACTTCCAGAGAGTATGTCAGAGAGAATTGCCTTACTAACAAGGTTTTATGCACATTTAATCACTTAGGGCAGATCATTTATATACCCTTTATTGCAATGTTGTAAAAAGATAATGTGCCTCTGATGGCAAGGTGGCTGTAAGTCCTATCAAATATACGTAACACAGAAATACAAAAAAATAAAAGTCTACCTCATTGCAAATTTTAGCACATTCATGCTACTAACAGAAGTGCTCTTTCATTTTAAAAGGTGAATATTGCAAAAAAAGTGTGTCTAATAGATGCTAAACAAGTTAAGTGAGATCTCTGCCATGTGGTACTCATAGCACTGACCATAGTAAAGTTAAATCACACTTGCATGTGCATGATGTTACATATAGTTCTTGTGCAAAAGTATAAGGCAATACAATTAGCAATATTAGAGGTGGCCATGGTGGTGCAGCAGTTAGCGTTGCCACCTCACAGCAAGAGGTTCTCTGATTCGATTCTCGGCTGGGGTGCCTTCTGTGCGGAGTCTGCATGTCCTCCTTGTGGTCGGGTGAGTTTCTTCCAGGTGCTCCGGTTTCCTCCCACATCCCAAAGACATGCAGTAGGTGGATTGGACACTCTAAATTGGCCCTAGGCATGTATGTGCGTGTGTGTGCCTTCTGTGGAAGGTTGGGCGCTGGGCTGGCAACTCGACACCGTAAAACTCCACTGCCAATCATGAGCGGACAGATGATTCACTGTGGTGACCCCAAAGCGGGAAAAGCCGAAAGAAGAAGAAGAAGAGATTAAGGAAATATGAAGAGGTCAGCAACACAGGTTTAAACGCATGTCTTAACATGGCTTCAGTGGCATAATAGTTTTCATTACTCCAAGTGTGTATTGTGCTGATATATGCTATGTAGAACATCATAACCGGGAAACTCTTTATGGCCCTTTCCTCTACAGTGTAATAACATAAATGTGTGATGTGTTTAATGAATACAACAGGTCATCCATCACACAAAGTCAGCATATTAAATGTGTTGATTTTTTTTTTTGTGCAACAGTTGGAAAATAATACTGTCAGTAAGCAGGAATAACTGTAAGGAAATGGTACTACATGTTCAATGACAAAGATACAAAGAAAAATGATGCATGCACTAAGACATTGCCATCAGCTGTGGAAATACACCTGACCTTGGCACGGGCTAATTAACACTTATGATACTGAAAACATCACTGCATTGCACACTTTTCTGAAGGAATACATATATGCCTGAAATTATTAGTCAAATAAAAGAACACCTCAATGTGTAACAGTTGCAGAGTTGTCAGAATTAGGTATATCTCCACTTATGTTCAAAATTTTGCACCTCAACTCACACCCTGAGGATGTAATTTCTCCTGTGGCATTAACAGTTAATACACAGAATAAATTATTTTAAGTTATTTTTGTCATGGTTTCAATTCCTAGGTGCTATCACTCACAATTTTATAAGTTATGTGCCACAAAGCCATTATGTAATACTTAAAGTAATACTTAAAGTAAATTGACATTAGGACAAGACTTAATGATAACAACATAATTGAGATTATCATGTCGCATTTGCTTGACAGAATGTTTCAGTTATGGTTGACATCAACCATTATAGAGTACATGCCCAGAGATGCCAGTATATCATTTGAAATGTAACTGGGGTATCATCAATAACCAGCAATTAATGGAATCACTGTGGAGCATTTGTAAATACACTGATCAGCACACATGACCAAGCCTTAGTGCAATGTTTCACACCTAAAGTGTACATTGAAGAAATCATACCAACATTTCATTCCATTTCTATGCATTTGCAGAAATGCAGTTTCTTAGCTTGTCTGTCATTGTGCACAAGTTAGTACACATGAGATCTGAAATGGGTACCAATTTCCTGTCATTTTCTTGATATTTTTGAGAAGACGTAACAGGCAATGATGAGGGCAGTACTCAATTTATAGCACAAAGGTGGTATTAGAAGGAGTCCAGGATATTTGTGGGACTTCTCTTTACATGTCACTGCCAAAGGCTACTACAAGATAACTACACTGGGTCTCAATACAAGGCTGAGGATTGGAATAGCTTGGCCAATGCTGACACCAGTGCAACTGATATCCTATGCACTAGTGCAAAAATGCCATCACCATTGCACTGACTTGAAAAGGTGCAAGTGGGACCTCCTTCACAAATGGGAGGAGAATTTTAGGGCCAACAATCAACCTGAGTTAAGAAAGTATATTGTCCCATTACCACCCAATACAATACCATGGCTTGCCAACATAAAAGGATGTTTATTATTTTTTCTGTTCTGTATAGCTTCTGGAGAGATAGGAGGAAATAGAGAGGCATACCAGAACAGACTACAATGCCTCAGAGAGGCATGGGTAAATATAACTCAGATATGACTGATAGCTATTAGATAAAAGCTCTAATTTTGAAATCACTTTACAAATTATGCAGACATTGGTCCATAATTGTTTGACACTGTCACAAATGAGGAGGCATACTCTTTATATAACAAACATATTATATGCCTGCTAGAGTAAATCTTGAACCATTAGATTAGCCAATTTTTCAGTCAACAGTTGTGCGTGGGTTCAAATCCAAGCAGTAGTGATTAATGTGTGTCACATACACATTTTTTATTCTCCAGTCAGAAAGTTAGAATAACATTTCAATACTTTTAGATGAGCAGTTTTTGAGCTGGATGCATAACACATCTATGCAATAGTCACACAACTCTATGCATAATCTGTAATACTAATGAGGATAATGTGTAGTTTAATGCACATGTATGTCTTCACATTTACATGTGGATGCGACAGGTCCTTACATATTTATGTGTCAATACTCATGGACTATAATATATTAAAATGACACTGAATTTTTACTTGTCTATTTTTTCTCTCCCCACACTATTTCTCACTCATTTTCTCTTTTTTTATAATGACATCTGCACTATAATTTCTCCTGCAATGAATGACCACCAGGACATGTAGCAGGACTAGCTATAGAGGCTCAGACCACCATCCCATCAAAGGTGGCTGTTATGGCAAAACCACAGGCAGTACAGATAACTAGCACTTCTGGGTCAAAACATGGCAGCATTGCCTCCACAACTCATGTGCTATCTTCTCCGACTTCATCCAATGCTGTCCAATGTGTCTGTGACAGGGAGTAGTGGGGACAGTTCAGGGAATGAGGACTAGATTCTTACTTTACTCATAGTGGACAAGGATGCACTTCTGAAGATCAACTGAAAATCACTGCCAACTAACAAATATATTTGAAAAACAGATCTGCAAGCAAATATTTGATCATATAAATAAGTATGGCCTTCTATGTGATACCCAGTATGGTTTCAGAATAGCCTTTAACACCACCACTACCCTGTACAGATTCATAGAAACTATCTCTAATAATTGTGATGACTCTAATCTAACAGCAAGGCTCTTCATATACATGACTAGAGATTTAAAAACTGTGAACCACAACATTTTACTCTATAAACTTAACCATAGGATGGATAAAATGCTACCTAGAGGATGGAACATTCCAAGTATATTCAAAAAACCTCCTTTCTATTCACAGTAACTTGAATGTAGAGGTTCCTTAAGGTTCTGTTCTTGATCCACTGCCATTTATTCTCTTTATTAGTGACATTACCATAACTGCAGTGGTGGTGCTGCGGTAGCGTTGTCGCTTCACAGTAAGACGTTGTCCTGTTCGATTCTCAGCTAGAGCGTCTTCTGTGTGGAGACATGTGTGAATGGGCGTACCTTCGTTGAAGGTTGTGAGCCAGAGCTAGCAACTCAGCACGTAAAAATCTACTGCCAATCATTAGCGGACCAAAGTTCCGCTGTGACGACCCCTAACCGGGAAAAGCCGAAAGACACAACAACAACCATAGACTTCAAACACCTACAGCTTATGTACACTGCTGACATCCTCACCCTAGAATCCATGTATAACCTACACATCCTCAATAGCAAACTTCAAACCACTTTCACAAAACAACATACTTAAACCCACAAAAATAGATTACTTATTAGCACCATAAATTCAGCATTATGATCTTTGGAGCAAAAACAAAAATTAAAAAAAAATCCCCACTTGTGCATAACTGATCTACTAGGCAATGTTTTCCCACTAGTCTTGCAACAAAAGTATCTAGGACTTACCCTAGAAACTTCACTTTCTTTCAGCAAGCATATTGACAACATTATAATCAAAACTCTTTCCCAACTCAAACACTGCTATAAAATCTACAATCTGCTAATAATAACAAGAACCTGCAAAGTCTTAGCCAAATATGCATTAATACCCAAACTCGAATAAGGACCTCTTTTCATAGGTTCATAGGTTCACAGGTTCATACTAGGCTATCTGCCCTAGGGCATTTATAAGCCTAGCCAGAGTGTGTTTGGCTTTCGCCACCCATTTTAAATTAATTTTGCTATGCCCTTTTTCAAGGTTAGTATACTGTGCCTCTGTCTAACAGTGACACAGAAGTGATACCCGAGGTAAACCTACGATCTCCCATCCACTCATCAAGATTCCTCTTGAAAAGAGTCAATGAGGGACTTTGCCTAGCCTGGACTGGGATTTTATTCCAGAGTGAAGGGAGCCTCTGGGTTATGAATCTGTCCCTCCAGCATGTCCTATTTATTTCAGTGCTGAGGTTCAAGTCTCTCGAGCACATAGCTCGATGGGATTTGGATTTTCTGAGGTGCAGCATGTCCATTAATTCCGGGTTGGACATGGCTTTATACGTTAGGCACAGATCGCCTCTGAGCAGCCGGTATACCACTGAGTAGAGCTGGAGTTTCTTTAACCGGGCAGCATATGGCATCTGTTTGAGCCCTTTGATCCTCTTGGTGAGGTACTTTTGGGGTCTTTCCAGTTGCTGCAGGTGTCTGGTAAGGTACATCCCAAAAGGGGCATTGTACTCAATTATGGGCCTGATGAGGGATGAGTAAAGAGGCACGATGACCTCCCCTGATCTAGATGTGAATCCCTTCATGATTAGGTGGGCTATATAAAATATTTTTCTAACCACTTTGGCCACGTGGTTGTCAAATGAGAGATTGCTATCAACGTGGGTCCCCAGGTCCCTAATTACTTCTTCTGTACTTAATGGATTACCACCTATGTGGTAATTTGTGGGCACTTTGTTTTTGCCAAAGGGGATGACTATACACTTTTTGGCATTTAGCTTGAGGCCATGGCTCTGGCACCAGTTGTCTGTTTCTATGAGGCCCTTTTGGAGGATGCATGTGTCAGCTGGAGAGTCGATTCTGGTGCCCAGTTTGCAGTCATCTGCGAACTTGGTCAGCCACAGTCCTTCCATGTTGGCCTGTACCTCAGAGAAATATATACCGAACAGGAGAGGTCCCAGGACTGAGTCTTGTGGGATGCCACTTGTAACTGATTTGGAATCTGAAATGGCTCTAGCAATTCTAACCATGTGGGTTCTGTCCTTGAGCCAGTTTGCAACCCATCTAGTGACATAGGGGTTTATATTTAAGCTGGTGAGCTTATCTATAATGCCCGAGTGGGGTATTGTATTGAAGGCTTTTGCGAGGTCCAGGTAGGCTGTGTGGACCACCTTCCCCTCGTCAATGGCCTTGGTGACTGTTTCAAAGAAATTGACCAGGTTTAAGAGGCAGGATCTGCCCTTAACAAAGCCAAACTGGGTAGGATCCAGTGTCTGTAGGTCCCCAATATCTTTATTTATGAGGTCCATCATGATCCTTTCCACAGCTTTGCAGACCAAGCTAGTCAGGCTTATGGGGCGATAGTTTCCAAGATCCGTTGAGGCACCACCTTTGTGGAGAGGGACCACTGTTGCTGTACGCCACTCTTTGGGTACATATCCTGTAGTAAGGCTGAGATTGAACAGTAGTTTTATGTTTGGGTTTAGCTCTTCTTGGAGTTCATGTAGGACGCAGCCCGGGACACTGTCTGGTCCCATTGATGCTGTGTTTTTTGCTTTGGAGAGGGCGGCTCTTACCTGAGCATCTTTGATGTCAGGGGAGCAGCACTCTGCTGGGATAGATATTTGCCCTTTTGGTGGGGAGGGGGGGGGAGTTTGCGCTGAACCTGTCAGCTAGGATGTTGGCAATGTCTGTGGGTTCAATGTATTTTTTGTCATTTTGGACTAATTCTGAGCATATCTGGGAATTCCCACCCAGGTTCCTAACATAACTAAAGAAAGCCTTGTGATTATCCTTAGTGTCCTGTGCAATTTTTCTCTCGAAGCTGGCCTTAGACAATTTTATGAGTGCCCGTAGTTTTTTGCTAATACTGATCAGAGATGCCTTCCCTTTTTGGGATTTTGCTTTATCATGTAGTAGCTTCCTCCTTCTATTGTATAGTTTGTTTATGGCTGGGGTCTACCAGACAGGACATCTGCCTTTGGAGGATTGGGTCTTGGTTTTATTTGGGATTGCATGATCCATGCATTCCTGAAGGTGTTCATAGAATGCGTTTATAAAGGATTCTGCGGTCTGGGCCGTATTTTCCATAGGCTCGGGGGCTTTGAAGGATTCCACCTCGGTTTTGAGGAGTGTGAAATTTGCTTTAGAGAAGTTTTTCACTGTGGTTTTCTGGGCAGGGGGTGGTGTCTGGATGTGAATATCGAGTGAGATTAGTTTATGGTCTGATCTTACCAGTGAGGGATACACTTCTGGTCTGGAGCATAGAGTCCCCTGCTGTAATAGAAAAAACCCAAGCGCTATAAACAATAATAACATTCTGCTCTAATAGAAAAAAACAAGCACTATAAACAACAATCAACAAAGTATGCAGATTCTTCATATTGACCAAAGAACTCAATAATGCCACCTGTAGGAACAGTGGAAATGGGTACTAGTCAGTGAATGGGCAACCTTTCTTTTTTTCCTATTTAATATTCAAAATCCCCAATCTATCACACATTTCCCCACAACTGCGACCCAAACTACAAACCAGACAGTTACTCAGATTTGTTACTCCTTAAAAGAAGATGATGCTGAAAATGCAATATCCCTAGTTAAATTCAGATTCAAAACCACTACTAGTGAGCCTTCTTTAAATTGACTCTAGCATTATGAAATCATCTGCCATCTGAAACCAGAAAAGAACATTGGACAGTTTCAAAAATATACTGAAAGAGTGCTTGTCCAAAGAAGTATCATGCGCCTGTTACAAAGAAAAGGGTGTGTCAAAGCATATATCACATCAACCAGGTAGGAAACTTAAGCCACGGTGTAGCAGCAACCATATAGTCTTTCCTAAAGCTCTCTTATTATGTGTGTGTAAAACTACTAACATTATCTCACCATCTACTATCACACAATGCAAAATAGCTTCTTATATGTACATATTGTAAATATCATGTACAGAATGGTTTCATATTCTATTTGTATAGTCTTTGCTGCAGTTACCATCTTGTATACCAGATTTTAGGAATGTAAAAATCAGCATATCCATATACAAATATATTTTGTAGCTTATTTTAATTGGTATATGTAACTTGTTTTTATTGGCATTTTTATCACCTTAGAAGTTCTTGATTATCTTACCATTTGTTGCACTGTTCTATTTCACACCGTTACTACAGTTGTTACTCCATGGCATGTGTCATGGTTGAAAGGGGTCTGTGGGCCAGGTAACAAATCAGAATACCAAATGTAATAAGTATATAAATTAAATTTGTGTTAACAACTGTGAAACTGCATTTGCAAAGGAAATTGCTCAACAAAATACAATAAGCAGGCAGAGATTCCCCTTAAATGACTGTCCTGCATAAAACATGTCTAAGCCCCTTTAAATGTATTCACTGGAATATATATAGTCCCTCTAAGCCTGGCAAACATGTACATTTCTCCAATATTTTAAGATTATTAAGCTAGCTATAGTTTGTTTATGGGAAACATATTTATCATTAGGTGAACATCAAAAGTATGGATCTGTTTTAAGATCTTCCCTATATGATGCACATAGGAAAACTTCTTTCAAATTCAACCAAGGGCTGGTATGTTCTGGACACTTTTTCTGATTCAGAAGTTGTAGTAGTTACAATTAATGTTTGATCTGCAAATACTGGTTTCACTGCAATTTCATAGTTGCTGTTGTCCAGTTGTTTATTGAAACCTAACTTTTTGTGAGATCAATGACTTCCGCTCACCAAGTCTGTTTGTCAAAAACATTTAGTTCTTGAAAATTCATATTCACTGTTCCAGTAATGTTGTCAGTCTATCTTAGCCTCTGACTTCCCTTTCTTCTTTTTCTTCTAGTGCCTTTGCTTCAGGATTAATGTTTTCTCTAGTAAATTCTTGTCTCAGCATTAAATGGACAACATATGTGAATTTTAATTTTAATACCATGCTTTCCAGTGAACAATCTAGGTTTCTTTTCTTAAGTACTGATTGATTTGACCTCTTGCAGTGAGTGGAATTCTCAAAGGTTTTCTCCAGCACTGCAGTTCAAACACATCAGTTTTCTGACCCAAAGACTTACTTATAGTCCAGTTCTCTTTGCCATTTATTATTACAGGAAAATAACAGCATTGACTCTACAGACCTTTTCTGACAAGGCAACATCCTTGCTCTTTAAACTCTTATCCAGATTTGCATAGCCATCCTTCCAAAAGAGCAAGCATCCTTTAATTTTATGGCTGCAGTCACCATCTAAAGAGATTGCTGAGCCCAGGAAAATGAAATCTGTTACTTTGCATATTATTCCATCCTAAGTTTATAGTCTCATAAAACATATAAGGTTTTGAGAGCAGCATGAGATGAATTGTGAATTAATGTAATACAACCACTGGATAGCAATGCAAACTCACCAGGAAAAGAGTACAACACTTCCTAGAGCAATAGCTGATTCCTCATCTAAGTTGGGATTAAGTGATCGGGTTCTCCTGAAATGTCAAAGGTAGTTTCCTACATGTTCATTCTCTGGCTTATGACAGCTGGCATTTTACTGAAAAATTATATATTTTAATTGTTATGCTGAAAGCCTACTCTTCATTAAGAATTACCTTTCTAAGCTTATAAGGTAATGGGTTTCCCTGTACTGATAATGGCTCGTCAAAATATTTATTTATTTATTTTTAATTGTTCCCTGGTAATCACCCTTGTTCTCACTTTACTAAGTTAGATTAGCTCAAGGATGAATTTAAAGAGATTTCGGAAACATATCAAGCTCAACGTGAATCTTGTGGCATTCCTATCATTTTTGGAAGGATATTTTCATGTTACACTAATGTTAGATTATATTTTCTCAATCAGTGTCTTAACAAAAGGGACTCACAGAATAACACTTACAGTTTCGCACTGCACTAAATGATGATTTTTGATGACTGAATACAGATCATATGTTGTGGCTCTGAAAATGACACGCTTACCTATTATTAGAAATTAGGGGAAGTTTATTTGTTGAGTGGTTACAATTCAAAATTGCACAGCTATCCCTCAAAGATAAACATCTTTGTGAAGGTAATAAATGTGAAGTGCTGATGATATTCTATCTAACTATAATGGAGATATTGAACACTTATTATATGCAGTAAAAATGGAATATCCTTCTTCAGCTCAGCAGGCCTATCTATAAACAATGTTTTCTTGAAGAGGATGAAGGAGGGATCAATGTATTAGTGCTGGATAGAGTCCCAGAAACAGAAGGCCTTCTGTCTAAAGTTTCTAAATGTCTGCCCTCACATGTTACATTTCTACATGATAAAAAGTTTAGTTTTATTTCTGCAGGTGCATGTGGTCTTTCACTAAATTCTTAAAACATGTCCTTATTTCATTTTTACCAAAACCTGGCAATGAATTTTCTAACACATTTTAATATTATCATACCTCCGTTTTGAATGCTTATTATACACAACATACGATACTTTGGCCTAGGAAGGTTTAGGATATGCTCTGCAAACTTTTCATGCAATCCAGTCAGTGTTAATTCACAAAGGAATTTATGGACTGTGTTAGAAGGATATTGATTATTAATCAAGTGAAGAAAACTAAACAGCCTCTTTTGGTTGTAAGTATAGAGGCTAACAAAGCATTTTAATAGATTGTAATTGTATTAGTGTTTTGTATAACTAAATAGTGTTGTCTATTCTAAGTATGTAACTGCTCTTTTTTCTGTCTTGCTGATTAATAACATGCACAAGAATTTGTTGCAATTTGATGTTAAGCTAATGATGTCATATTCTCTGGGCTTTTCATGATTTGTTATTTAGATGTCTAAATAATTTACTGCAGTTTGACAGAGATTCAGACTTTAAGGTTAATGTTGGAAAAACAAATCTTGTATCTTTGCTTTAAGTCTCCTTCCTCTTGAGAGAGAATGTTTGTCTGGTGTTTGGAGAGGGGGTCTTGTCCAAACTGATAAAAATAAGATATTGAACTTATCGTGTTTATTTGTGACTGCTGGAATTCCAATTAGTGGAGCTGTTAAATGAATAAGAAACCAAAAATTAGACACTGTCCATGCCTATTGTAATACTCATGCCAAAGTGCTTATATTATTTTATTCTTTAAAGACTTTTGATCTGCTCCCTATCACCTTTAAGAAATCCCATAAATAACCACTTTAATAAACTTCAGCAGGATATATCCAAGTACTGGTGATCATATAACAAAGCCAAAATAAAAATAAATGTTATGGTTAGAAGTAATTCTAGCAGGGACATTCAATTTCCAAACTAAAACCATTATATAGCAGTAACTCTGTGGCACTTATTTTCATTTTCTTGTTTAGCAGAATGCCATGATTCCTGGAAAGTAATTAATGTTAAAGTTTTAGAACAACAGCAAGCAATTAATTGTGGCTTATATAGAAAATTCACTTCTGCAACTGATTTAACTATAAGAAATGCTTTGACCTCTTAAATCAGACTCAAACTAGAGAAATTTACTTCTAGAACTGATTTACTTATAACAAATGTTTTGCCATCTTAAATCAGACTCAAACATATTAGGATTCTTTTTTAATGGATTTAGAGTGGACAACTATTGATCTCCAATATGACCTTCAGTTTAATAAAAGTGGAGTAAAATGCTGATTCAAGAAACTAAGACTCTATATGTCTTACATTAAACTGATTTGCTATACTTATTGTTTAGCTGTGTTTTTTTAATATGCCCTTTTCATAGATATACTTTAATTTTTTTCCCTCATACCTTTGGAAATTAAGTTTTACTTTATTTATTTATTTATTTATTTTGCATTTGTTTATCGGGATATTCCAAATGGGCAGCAAGCTCTCTTTTCAGCAGATGACTGGGGACAAAAGCTCCAATACAAAACAGTTACAAATAGTTACAATGGTTACAATGCAACATAGTAGGATGTTTAAGTAACAATACAGGCAGACTATAAAAATAAATGTAAAAAGAAATGCAAGAAGCATAATAGGTAAAATTTAAGTATAGAAACAGAATTAGAATATAATAAAGTCATGAAGTACATTGACATAAACAGAAGCAGATTATTAAGATTGGCAACAAGTCAAAAGTTGTAGAAAAAAGCACAGTCTTCTTGAGGTTATAGTGAATAGGCATTGTTAAAGCTGTTGAAGAGACCAAGATAAAAAGACAAATCTTGTGATGAGAAAGATGGGAGAGTTGAGGAAGAGTGAAATATAAATATTGTAGTATAGTAAAGGTAGCAAAGTGTTTTAGAGAAAGACAAAAATGGTGAGACGGTGAGGGAAATTTGTGTTAAGATATAAAGGAAGAAAAGTAGCATAATAAGTTGAGGAAGAAGGCATTTAGAAAAGTAGTCTTGGTTATTAAGAAGTTATGTTCTAATATAATCCAAGGTATGGTTAATTAATTAATTAATTAATTAATTAATTAATTAATTACAAGTTTTACTAAGAATTTTGGGTAAATTAGGGTTAGCTTGGAGACAGCAAACATATAGTTATGTGCTTGCTTAAGTATTTTTTTAGTTCAGATTTAAGTAGTATAAAAGAGTCAATTTGTCTTATTGGGTGTGGTATATTTTTCAGTTTTCTGAGAATAAATTTGAGTACAGATTGTTAGTAGCTGTGCTTGAATATACTAAGAAATGATTAGTCAAAGAGTAAAGAGTTCTGCTTGCTGAATATGCCTGGACAATATGTTGCAGACTAGGACATCTGTTTAGAAATTTAGTTGTTTGTATGTAGTTAGCATTTATGTGTATGTAAGTACATCGGGAATTCTATTTAGTGTGTTTGAGGACAATACAGTAATGAGCTCTATATAGCATGTTTGCTGCATATGTGGCCACTTTACTCTATAATTGTTCAATATTTGTTAACTGACCAGAGTGGGGGTTTGTGAAAACTGGGCTGGCATAAAAAAAGAGTTGGAAGTGACTAGGTTGTAGCAATATTTTTTCTAGATTAGTCTGAAGGGTAAGGTTTCATCCAGTTTAATTTCTCCAATTCTTTTGGGTTTCTAATACCATGATGTGAATAGGCCCCATTCCTAAGTCAAAGTATGATTAAAGTTTTTGAAATTAGTATTGTTTCAATCTTTGATGTTAGCCAAAAGTTCTCTTCTCAGCACCCGCAATGTGCCCAGAATTGACTCCTTCTTCAATTCATATGGAGTCATATGTATTGACAGCATATATTTTTTATGAGACCCTTTGATCTTACTACGATTGGAACTGTCTGGGTATCCTTCTTCCACACTGCTCTCGTTTCGGCCTACAAATGCTGGTACTTTATGACCTTGTGTCTCTCTGAACATAAGACAATGTAATATCTGGGTGTAGCAAGTTCAATGATCAATGCAACTTTCATCTTCTTTTCATGGACTACTTATATTTGGTTTTCTCATATGTATTTTTGAACTGTTGATAATGGGGGATCACATGTGATATAAACATCATTCTCTAGAATGTTTTGTGGCTCATGTTATCAATGCATCATAGTTACTTCAGTATTGTAATATTTGCACAATGCCCATGCAACTGTCTTGCCGCATTATTATGCCTTTCAGTATACAGACCCTCTGCCATTAGTTTATCACACCCAGCAACAAGATGTGCAACTGTTTCCACTTCTGTTCCACAAAACATTCTTTTGTCTCATTCTTCCATATTTTCAATGGACTTTGTAAACCAACCTATATGTAGTCCACTATCCTGGGCTGCCAATATTAACCTTTCATCTTTTGGTTTAAATTCAGCTCTCCTTAATCATGCCTGTATCATATCCTGATCAGCATGAGGTTGTAGCAGGAGTTTTCTGTATTTACAACTATAGTTATGCTTTTCTACATTTCTTGCTACATTCTTCTTCTTATATTCTTTCTTTTGCTTTTTGGCACATTCAGTTGCTGCCTGATTTTCACTATGTTTGGGTCTGGTGAAGTCAGCAGATATGTATGCCATCCTATGATTACAGATCTATACATGAAATCAGTTTTGAGGAGGTTCATACCTCCTTCAGAATGAGAAATATATAATCTTGGTATACAGTGATTTTGATATATCATTTGATAAGCATGAAGCATTCTTCTTGCTTTCCTGTCCAACTGATCCAACACATTTTGGGGTCAGTCAGTCACCTCAAAACTCTTAAGTTAAAAATAGGAAGATCAAATTGGTTTATAGTTTGGACTTTGTTCCTAGATGTCAGGGCTGTTTTCAGTATTAATTTTAGTCCTCTAAAATATTCCTTACTGAGTTTTGTTGCATTTGTTCTTATTTTTATTGTCAGTCCTTCATCAATTTCCAAATATCTTTATACTCCCGCCTGTTCAAGATTCTTTCTATCACATTCCTGTTCTAGACTGATATTTTCTTGGTGTTACATCCTTCCTGCTTTAAATGTTGCTTTAACACATTTATCAAGCCAAATGACATTCTTACATCATCTGAGAAAGTTTTGACCTTGCAGTTGTGCTTTCAGTTCCTCGTGTGGTGAACAATTCTGTTTTAAATCATCTATAAAAAAGATGAGAAGTCTTTGCACTTTGCTGTTTTCTGGGAGTCAAACTGTAACCATGACATAATGTGTGAGGTAGACAGCTTGTTGGATTAAGCACAAGACAAAATAGCAGCAGTGACAGTCACCCTGGAATATCCCCCTTTGAATTTTTATCCCTGGAATAATAATTTGTCCTTTATCATGGCTTAACTACAAAGTGGTTTGCCACTGTTTCATGGTCACTGTAATGTAATTATCAATGTAGAGTGTATCTTATACATCTGTAAGAACTCCTTTATCCATGAATGTGGCATGCTGTCAAATGCCTTTTTTGTAATCTATCCATGCCATACTTAGATTCTTCCCATTTTTTTATAATTCTAAATTATGATTTTAACAACAAAAGATCCTTTGTTCCAAATGACTTTCTTTTGATGATAAACTCTGTCGGTATCAATTCCACTATGTAGTTTATACATTGACGAAGGGCAAGTTATTGGTCTATAGTTTTTAGGATAGCTTACAGGTTCACTCTTAAGTAAGACTATAATTTTCCCTGTTGTTAACCAGGTTGGTGTCTGTTCAGGATGTGCATATAACTAGTTCTTACTCAGGGCTAAATCTTATATGTTAAGATATTAATACTTTTAGCCATAAGTTAGGTACTGCATCTGTGCAGGTGGGGGGGGGGGCGTCCAATTAGAAACTCTTCTTCATTTTGTTTCAATTTCTCTGGCCATTACTTAATTCCTTTTCCTATCCTGTACATTTGAACTTCTGATTATTTCTTCTACTTCTATACATTTAGTATATTTATTATGTTCCATGTGGTCTTCATAGATATTTCTCCAAAATGTGTCTATTTCTTCTCTTTTTGGTGGTATTTCTATTCCTTTTGTTTTTTTCCCAATTCTGTATAAAATGTTTTGTACTTTTCCTTTATATTTATCTGCATATCTTCTAAGTGCTGCTAGCTTTAGTTTATTATTTGCAATAATGTATGACAGATCCTGGTATGTTCTGGTACTGTGCATTGTTTTTTATTATGTCTATCTAAGTATTCCTGTTGATCTGTTCCCTCTTCTATACTCTTCAAATAGTGACACTTCTTGTCTTAATTGCCCTATTATTTTCTCTATGCAATGCTTCCATGATGGTATTTGATTTCTTCCCTTCCTTTCCCTTATTTCCCTGTGTTTAGTGATAAGAATTCAGCTTTTATTAATTCAGCTGCATAGTAATATAACCTATTTACTTCTGTTATATCACACAAATTTCTGTTGATAGTGATTATTACTGGGGTGCAAGCCTCCCACACCTTCCCAAATTATATATGCCATCTCCCCAGTCATACCATTGTGGAGGAAAAGGTTAAAAACTGAAAATTGTACCAATGGCTGTGCAGTAGAATACAATACACCACTGTGAAACTCACAACAACTTAACTTTTTCCTAACGAAGATGTACAACAGAGGATTCAGCAATGACTCATGGGTATGTCAGTGGAGAATGTATTCATCAATGACGATACCTAGTAATGTGGTATGTGAGACCAGCTCAGTTTTATTGTTGTTTTTTGAAGTTGTTGACAAAAGACTCTTTTTTGAGCAGAACATTGTTTTGGGGTTAATAAAATTAATTTAGTTTTCTTTGCATTGAGGTTGAGTTGTGGGTCATCCAGCCAATTTTCAGTTGCAATAGAAGATTGCTGTGTTTGTTCTTTGAGTGAGGATAACGTTTTGCTTAGAAGAGTTTCAGTGGGAATGATTTAATTTATTAGGATTTAATGATTATGACAATGTGTACTTCATTTGTATCACTTAAGTTATCTGCTTGGGGAATTATTCACATCTCCTATATTACCCAGGAGTATATGATGAGTCAGTATGAAGGGGCTTCTAACCAATGTTGTAGATGCACTGAGGACATCCCTGGAACTGAAATCATATATTTGTCACTTGTCCTCACATTTGATTTTGCTTTGAATTGAAGTTGCATTTTGCAATGTATCTGTAGAGAAGAGATAGTAGTTTTTAATTCACTTAAGCAAGCTGATATTCTTTTATCTTTCTCAGTTTTTGTTTGATATAAACTTTTAGATGATCTTAAATATAGCATGAAAAAGTCTGATTAGAAACTAGATGTGCATTGCAGTTCTATAGTCTTAAAACGTAAAACAAAATCAGAGTGCAAATCTTAATTATATGAATACCTTTATATGGAGCTAGCGATATATTCCCAGAAGAAGGCCTCAAATTCTAAAGATGTCTTGAAATTATTTAGACATTATTAAGAAACCTATAATATCACATTTTAATTTGTATTGGATTTATATATACTTGCATTTAAAGTGTTACTTATACACTTAGCTATAAGTATTACATAGTGCTTATCAAGTCATAATGCCTCATTGTTTTTAATACATATGAAATTCCTTGTATGTGTCTGAATGTGGCTTCCTTTCCCACCTCTTTTCCATATTTTCATACATATTCCATCTGTCTTATATTATTTTCATCTTTACAAAGGTTTAACAAAAAGTTTAACAGAAGAAAAAATATCACATCAATTTTCTTTGTTTATCTCAATGTATGTTTTACTGTCACTTTCTTATACGGTAAAAGAAAAAAAAATATTTCCTTCAGCTTCCTGTGTTTATTATAAGGTATACTTTACTCCCTGTCTTTTAAAATAGTTTGAGTGCAACTACACAATGCAAAAAGGTGAGTTACATTGCTATGGGCCATTTTGCATTTTTGACTGGAAAACAGTTTTGTAGACAAGTGAGTATTGTGCGCTCTTTATAATGGTATAGGCAGCAATGTGCCAATGAAATGATTCTGAAATACTATTAACTCTCTTTGAAAATCAGATATTATTAGTTTTATCCTGTAACTTATCTTTGAAACACATGTTCAATAAAAGTGTTAAGACATTCTCCAGAAGAGTTTGCTATCTTTTATACAGTATTTATATAGCTGTGTTTTGTGATAGATAATTGTATTCTAGTGCTCTTTAATTGTAAAAATTGATTTGCAGTTTTGCACATCTAATGCAAAACAAGATACTGGAATGCAGATTTTCTTTTCCATTAAGAAACATTTCACGTTTAAATGCTTCCAGCTGTTCTATATATTATTCATACTACAAGAGTACTGCAGACCACACTTGCGAGATTCCAGGCTCGATGCTGTGATCTATACTCTTAAAACAAAATGTCCTATGTAAAGCCTTTGCTGCACATGTTTCTGTTTGAAATTCCATTCACCAGTTAGTACACTGTATAGAAATTCAAAAACATACGTGAAGATTTCTCATTACTATCAAACGAGAAAGATTCCTCTAATTATTTAAATTTAATTTTTAATCTTTATTATATATAACTGAGTCATCATAATTTTACTATTAAAGTCTTCTATATGTGATTCTAGTTAATATGTATATAGATACAAAGGTCACTTGAAGATTTAAAAATATAAGTTTATAATGAAAATGTACTGTTGACATTAATTTGGTGTAATATTGGCACTTGACCCTATAAAAGACTAAATCTTTACTGTGACCAGATTAGCGATTTTTTCCTTGGGTGTCTTTAACAAATGCTAGGTCTTTAGATCTGACAAGGGCACATCAAAGATGACAGCTTCATCTTGCAAAGAATACAATACATTCAGGTGAAGAACTACATGCACAAACATTAAATAATTTGATCATTGATCTTTATGTAGCCAGAACTGCTGTGTGACACTGTAATTAAAGAGTTGGATTAATCAGTGTACAAAAATGTTTCTAGGTTACCTGACTGAAGCAAGCCTATTTCTATATCATGGCTACATGTGCTTTTCTGTTCTGCTATTTCAATGAGAAAACAAAACATTTAAAGTCATAAAGCAAAACACAAAAGCAGAAAAGGACAAATGGAAAGTTAATTTTATCAGCAAAAATGTAAGCTGTTGTAATACTTTATCACTGTATCCTTGCATTTAAGTTTGTTGCATTTGTAGTTTTAGGTCCCTACTTCTGTAAATGATATAAAACTGTATAAATAAAATATATACATTCATTGTGAATAATTATTACTGCATTTTATAAGGTGCATTATCTCTAGCACATATGGCATTCTCAAAAATAAGGTATTACTCAGCTAAAATAAAACAAGCCTAAGCTTTTTTTTTTCTCTTACATAACCAATCATGTGCACTTTGGGTGAAATCAGAAATTATCTGCCAAAGTGCAATGCCTTCATACACACAGAGAAAGAGATAGAGAGAAAAATAGAAACCACGGTTTATATTTATGTAAGGCATTTAGTGAGGAGTGACCTAAGAAAAGCTTATAGTCGAAACAGAGTATAACATACTGTACTGTCATAGAGGAAATATTGTGAAAAAATGAATACTGCCAGCCTAATCAAATGTGCTTTATACATAGATGATACAACACTGTAAAAGACCAGAAAAAGAGTTAAACTGGGTTATATGTGCCACTTCTTTCCAATAAATGGCAAGCAATCTCACAGTGGCACCATGATACCTATACAAATGACCATACAAATAAATATGGAGCAGAAAAGTGCAACTTTAAAAGAATACATAAAGCAAAATGTATTACTGTAGCATAAAAATCAAGACACATTAGATAATCTGAAATATAAAATGATCTGACAGTGCAAATATAAAGCAAATACATTTAAATCAAGGGAAATTCAAAATAAACCAAACAGAATAGATGAAATATATATCACATGCAAGTGGAAAAATACTCATATCTGGTTGCAAAAACTGCATTATCTTCCATTCCACATATATGCATTGATGAAAAGTCCAATGTAATGCTCATGCTTTATAAAACAAGCATCTACACCTTTACAATGTAAATGACAGGTTTGGCTCAAATTTCTCCCATACTCCCCCTGATAATCTAAAGAAAATGTCACATACTACAATCCCCCAAGCAGTACTAGGGAGCAGTTCATCAATGCAGTTTCCAAGGCCAAAAGCAATGCATTTATGGGACCTGATAACATTCTGGGATAATTGATAAATAGCATGAAACATGGCCTGTCTGGTCTACTTGAATCACTTTTCAACTGGAGACTATAGTCAGGTATTGTGTCCAAGGAATGGAAGATGGCTACAGTCATTCCCCTGCACAAAGAAGGACCAATCCCTGATCCAGGTAACTACAGGCCCATAATTCTGACCAGCCTCATATGTAAGGCCATGGAAAGAATCATCATGGATATGATAAATGAGGACATAGGTAGCCTGGACCCATCACAGTTAGGCTTTGTTAAAAGAAGGTCATGTTTATTAAATCTGGTGGACTTTTTTGAGAGACTTAACAAAGCAATGGATGAAGGCAAGACTGTGCACACAGCTTACCTTGACCTGGCCAAGGAGTTTGATACAATACCCCACTCAGACATTATAGACAAGCTCTTTAATTTGGGTATAAATCCTTTTATCACACATTGGATATTCAACTGGCTCACCGATAGGATTCAGGATGTCAAAATAGGTGAAACCACCTCCACCAAGATGTCAATCACTGGAGTCAGCCAGGGTCTGTACTGGGCCTGCTCCTTTTTTGGAATCTATTTCTCAGAAATGGAAGCAAATGTTGAAGGTTTATGGCTGACTAAGCAGATTTGCATGTTGGGGGTTATTATCAACTCCCCTGCAGGCGCAAGCATTCTTCAAGAAGGACTTTCTGTGACTAACAAATGGTGCAAAAGCCATGGTCTTAAACCCAAAGCTAAGAAATGCATAAATGTACCCTTTGGGATGTTAACCATCCTGGCTAATTAGCATATTGATAATATGTCCCTAAGAGTTGATCCAGTGGTCCGGGATCTGGGTAAACAAGTAGACGGTCGCCTTACCTTTAACCACCATGTGACCACAGTGGTGAGGGAATCCGTTTATGTTGTGCAACTTATAAGTAAGATCATGGCATGTAGGACCAAAGAGGTCATTATCTCGCTGTACTCTGCTGTTATCATACCAATCATAGAAGACAATGGTCACTTTGGTATGTACATGATCAGGCATATGCAGCAAGTAAAATGACCTCAGAGGCGTAACAAACCCTCCTTATGCAAAGTTCTTTGAAGCTCTTTTTCTCTACTTAATCTACTATAAATTGCTGAGGGGTGATCTATGTCTATATCAGAGTCTCTATCTCCAAATTCCCAGTCCTCCATTACTAAGAAGCCTAACTCACTACTCATGGTCACCACCCTCGAGTTAAAAAAACTTCCTAGCCACTTGCACTGTGTTGAACCAAAACCAACTAAGGGATTATAACTGACCACTCAACCTTCACCCCCGGAGACCTCTCCACAACTGGCAACAAGTCTCACAAAAAACTAAGGCAACCTCTTTTTAGGAATATGTACCATGTCATTACCCCCCAAGTGTATGACTTTCCCTGTTGGACTAACAAATTGCTGCCTTATCTCTTCCAACACTAGTAATAACTGACACCACAGCATACCTTGACAGTTACAGCACTGAACTTGCCAATGTACTGGATCAGGAGTAAACAAATGAATGACCCAGTATGACTAACAGCTTTTTTACCTGCAAAGAAACATACACAATAAACTTGCAAACTGAATTAAGAACCCTAAATACCCATTCTGTTATTTATTCTGCAAAACTCCCTCCTCTTTGGTGTTTTTAATGGATATAAGACAGAAATGCTCTAGAATGTGACCTCCCAGCTCTTTTGATCACTTTCACTGACCTACCTTCCTCTGCCAAATCAGAGGCCCTCCCTACTAAAAAAAGAATGCGTGGCATAGTTGTTCACTGTCACTGTATGCACTCTCAAAGTCATGTACATCCAAAATACAAAATTCCTAAAATCCACCTTCATCCTTTGGGAATCCCTAAAAACTAAACCATATTGCCACTTATGTGATACCTCCCATCAGTGATCACTCTCTAGCCGAGGTCACAGAACATAATAAATATACTCCACTTCTTAGCAAAACTACCTGAGTACCCACTCCCCTTTGATCAGTTTTTGACTGACTTAACCAAATCAACACCCTCGTTGAGGTAATTTTGAGAACTTCCCACTTCAACTGACCCAACAATTCACTAACCCAAATTGCTCCAATGAACATGGAAACAGCCAAGGTGGTGCATAGCACATAATCAAATTGAGAAAATGCTATTTTGTGTAATCCCACCAATAATACTGGCAACATGCACTTAGCTAATGGCAGCCATCTTTTCCCTTTCTTTGATTTAACCATATCACAACCCTTCACTACCATTAAATTATCTGAAGGAAATATCACCCTCTTTTTCTAAAAATCTTCCTCCTACACTTAGAGTGATATCCACATTGGCATCAATTCCAAAAAAGTGATATCTCTGCAACATTCATTATTCCATGCCTTTGGCAAGTCTTCAGCAAACCAAAATATCCTCCCATACCTAACTCCTCAGATCCATCCGTAAAAAAAAAATTTCCAGTGAAGCCACCCAATCATCTTGCCAGAAAGGCACATCATTAAAACACTGAACAAACTCCAGCAAAATAGACATGTCTTCCTTAACTGACCTGCTAGTCCACACCAATGATGTTTCCGTTTAATGCCCTGCTGAATACTGGCCACTGTTCTAGTAAATGTCCACCCCACTGCAATTGCTCTGTATGCAACATTTAATAAAAATCAAAGCATCTATCACTTTTTTAAAGCCACATCTTCTACTTTGCCACCATTGACTCCACTTTATCCCCCACTTTCGTCACCTCATTATCCTGCAGTTTAAAAGATTTCCAAACTGACATCCAGCTGTAAGCCTAGAAAAGTTAGCATTTTAGCTGGGCCTTCCATCTTATCCTTTGCTATTGGCACCCGTAGCTCCAAACACACCTTCTCAAATACATTCATGCCCTTCACCACCAATTCTTTCCTTTGCCAATCAACAAGAACCTGTCCTCATGCCATCTGCCCTCTGCTGTCACACCCAGTGCAATAATGTGCTAAACGTTTTGTGCAGTTGCACAGGCAACTGCACAGCCCATGGCCGTACCCTTGTCAAAGTAGAAATTGCCTTCCAGATGCATACCTAATATCAGCCAAAGTTGCTCCCTCACAGGCAACAACCTAAAAGCTGACTAAATGTCCAGCTTAACCAACCATGGATCCTTAAATGCCATGACCGCTCTCATTGCCTCATCCAGTGATAAGTACTAGATCATAACATGAGAACTGTCAATATGAGTGCTAACCAAGTCACCTTCCAGAAAAGACAAGTGATGAATTCATTTAAATTCGCCTGGTGATACCAAACCCAAAGGGGATATGCTGTATTTATCAAATAGAGGAAAATTAAATGGACCTAATAACCTAACCTCAGCTAACTCTTTATCCAACAACTTCTGAACTACTTCCTCTTTCCCTAACACTGACTTCAAATGTTTACATAAGTGACCTGACCCTTCTAACTATAGATTTAACTGTAAAGCCACCTCAAATCCCCCTTATGAGCTCCTGAGCTTCCTTCCTATTAGGGTAGCCCTAAAGAAAGTAACTTAACTGATCAACATTACTAGGAGAATGCACCAGACCCCAGCTGGGCTCTCCCCTTGCAAACCTCCGCACTTCCCCAAACTCCCCATCTAGCCCCACCTCATAAGTATCTACTCTTATTCCACTAGATAAATCCTTAATCCAGCATTTGCTTGCAGGATGCTGCCAGTGCAGTTCAAAGACACATGAGGAAACCAACATGCCAGCCATTAACACTTGCCCTCATTGAAGACCCAGCATTATTTCACCTTGCCCCCCATAGCCTCTGATTGTTCCTTGCTCATACTGCCTGGACTATCCAGCATGGTCTTTATCCAGATATCTATGTTCCCAGACTACAGATTTCTCTACCACATTTAGTTTATAAAAGTGTTAGTCATACCACAGCCAGGCATTATGACTGTGAGCCTCTGCACCTCTCTGACCATTAAGAAATAAGATGATAACAGTAATGCCTGTTGTAGCTCCCTCTCCACTGCAACTGTCATGAAGTAAATAAACCCCAAAACTCAGTTGTCACAGGTTTGCAGCTTATATGTCCCTGAACCTCTCCTTCTCAGTGCAGGAAGGGCTACTGTAAGATCTTTGACATCAGATGTCACTACTTCCACAACTATTTGCACACCTTTAGCATCTATGAGGTTGAATTCATTGACAAACTTTCCCTGTCAAATCTTCTCCTTTACAACTTGTGAAATGTGGGCTGCAATAAAAACTGGTTTAGTCACTGCCTCAGTCTATGGGACAGTCTGTGCAACCCCTACTAAACCATTGCCTGCTACTTGACTGTATAGTTCTAGCCTGCTAAAACCTGGTACCAATAGAAATTCATGGTGCCCCCCCCCCCCAGGAGCACTCCCAATCCCTGATAACTCTACCCCCTACTACAGAACCTCAGTTATGTCACGCAGTTGTCCCTCACTTCTTTCTGCACCCAACAAATTCTGCAATCTACACCTATCCCCTGAAATTAGGTCATGCTCTAATGTAAGTAAATCAGCATCCAGCAACAAATTACCAAATTGCCCTTGTCCCTCAAGCACATTAATATTTGTATCTTTCCATTGCTGTTGTAACGTTGATGGTACTTCGACCTGGTTACTCTGCCACCTCCTTTTATTCTTGTCTTCAATGTTTAGCTGTAGCCTCAGAGGCCTCTGTGACTTTCTCACTCAACCCAACCTCATCACTTCTGACCTCCCCTACTAGCTTTTTTTTATATGGCTTTTTACAGTACATGAACCTACACCCACACACTTTGGAATAATTCATTCACCTTGGACACTAACTCTTGCCACTTCCTTGCCATATGTTCAACTTGTGCTATTCTTTATAAGTAAAACACAGAAACATGTCAGTCAACATACCACGACCTTTGGTATTACCTACCCCATCCTTACAAGACCACAAGACCATCTTTGATTGTTGTGTCTAATTTTTAGCTTTAATTAACTTTATGTTTATTTTTTAATTTCTTGTTAATTTCTGTTTTCCTTTTTCCTAACCATCCACTAACACTGCCTCTATAAATTACCCCCTCCTTCTCACTTAGCCAGTTAGTCTATCACTATATATATATATATATATATATATATATATATATATATATATATATATATACATATACATATATATATATATATATATATATATATACCTCTAACCTCATCTATGGATAAATATAGGCTTGTAAATTCATCCTTACATCTACTTACCCACATATGATAGCACCAAGCTTTAAGGGTTGCTCTTATAAACTCAGCAGGAGACTAGCATTTTCTTTTTATGTAAATAATAGGTTATCACTCCACAAATTATTACAAGCCCAGCCAGCACTGAGTTGTCAAAATCAACTCTGTGCCTTACATCTGTGAGGTAAAGACCCTAACCATATGCCAACCCCATCGCTACTCAACACCACCATGTTAGCTAGACACTGCCGATTGTATTTGTGTTAGTATACATTTGAAGGAGATGAAGTCTGTAGGTAATCCTACTAATCTCTTCTCCTTGCTTATAAATTTTATTTTTTCATTAAGGGGATTACCTACCATCCATCATGAGTTGCACCTCCACCACTACAAGTGAAAGACACTGCTAGTCCTTCCACTGTTCCCCCTTCTACCTAGAGACTAGAAGCACTGGAGCATGAAATGTACTAACACCTAAAGAACAGTAACAGAAAAAAATACTCTAACTTTACTTAAATCTATACTGAACTTACCCATGCCCTATGGCATCCACACATAAAAACCCTCCTGCAAAAAAAATTCAATACACTCACCTTGCAAAAATACCTGGGCCTATAACATAACTCCAGATGATCACCTGCTCACTATGGTCAACACAGTGCAACAACAACTGTAGATCTAAAGAGAACTCCACTCCCCTAGTCCTGACCTTATGTACCACATTCCTTTTCTCTGCCTACCCTGATGCCTCATTCACTCACCCCCCTTTCTTTACTAATCTTCCCACCCAAATCAACTTAAAGGTGCAGTGACAAACTGGTCTGCCAAGCAAACTGCATTCAGTTGAACAGATTAGTCTTATCAGGTAGAGTACATTTTCAGAGATAAGTCTCAAAGAAATGCTGCCAGTATAAACTAGCACATAGATTATTGGATAACAATAAGCATTGAACAATTGCAATAACATTTACAAAGAAAAATTTCAAAAAGAAAAATTATTATTATTGCTCTTACATGGAAATAATGCAATCTGTGTTTCCATTTCATGGTATATACTTCTATAGATCTAAATATTATGAATAAGTTTGGTATTTTTCAGTTTTGATGTATTTGATTAATGTCTTCATTAAAACTTAATCTATTTCATGAAGATATTTCATACCAATGCTTAGAATATTAGGTTACTTATTGAAACAAAAAAAACTTAAATGTGAGTCCTCCACATATGAAAAACACAGTGCAGTAGACAAATTAATACAGTAAGTTAAAAAAAACAGGCACATAATGTCATTAAAGCATTTCTGCATGGGAGCTCCAGCCATCCCTGCACATTCTGACATTGGAAGGGGCTATGTCTCCTACACTCCCCCCTACTTATATAAACCATCTGCAATATCCTTATACTTTGGAGAAAGATGAGAATCCTAAGGTGCTACAACTCTTTATTGAGGATTACCATTATGAACCTTAAAATATGGGAGTTGTGTGGACGTAGTTTCTTATAAATTTTTGCTAGATGGAATACTCATTATTAACCTAAATGGTAAATATAAACAACAATGTAAAATCATGCTTTTGCTGTTCTGTAAGTAAAAAAAAAAAGATCTAACTCTAGAAATACTGATGTTAATAAACAAGAGTGGACCTTATGAGTGCATTTGTGTATCTCTTAAAATGATATGACAGTAGCATAGTTTCACAGTAATTCCCAGTGTGAAAGTTTGACATATTCTGGTCGGTTTTCTAGTTCGTTTCATTTGTCAGAGAGTTGTTGCCCTAACAGAGCCCCACTATTCTCCTCCCTAAAACAGATAGTTTTGTGTGTGTGTGGTGGTGAGGGATTAAGGGGGATAGCATTCTTCATTACAAAAGGAACTAATGAACCTCTAAATCTAGTTTCCGACTGTAAAAAAAAAAATATGCTAAAGTAGTCACATGTTTTACCTGGGAAATGAGAATCAGTATCACTCAAACAGCAGCATCATAGAAAAACCACTGATTATAGAGAACACTGCATCGTGCATTGCAATGTCACCTGGTATCCTGGAGCCACAGTTACCTAAGGTCCAATCTTCAACATAATTGCCAAAATACCACCACAGTATGACTGCACATTTGACAAAGTGCTATTTTAATATAGTGCTGATGAGTGGCTATCTTAAACTCATATTAACTTGTCCCAAACCTGGTTCTCAGTTTTTAATTTTTTATGACTGCATCAGAATCATTCATTATAATTCGTAATTATCTGTAGTGATGTCACATGTCATACTTGGCAACTAGAATCTGCAATTTGGTGTGTTGTGCTCAGACTTAACTGATCTGTTCGGAATGCTATGCTTTACCCCTAGCAGATATAACAGTGTTATAAAATACCATGAGGATATTTCAAAACTATCCAGTAACAGCACCAATGTAGCTACTGCTGCACACAAGAAAGATATGGATATAACACGAGGTGAAAGTTTAGTCCTACAAAAGGCAGTCAGGCCAAAGAGGAAACTGCAGGTATCTCTGTCTTATATGACAAGTAACTCTGTTATTGTTTCTTTTCAGTGACTTGTGGAATTAGGGTATATGACAAATATTTCAGGATAGTGATATCAAAAATGAGTTTATTAAGACCATGTCACCAAATTTGGTTTAGTCAATATAACATGAATAAAATACTGTTTCTATATTATAAGTAGATGTTACAGATGGGATGTGGACATGATTAGGTTTAAAGTTTATAGTTATGATTGAAGTTAAGCTTATGATTAAAGCTGAGGTTATTTTTAGGTGGTATGGCTGTATTTTATTCTTTAAAGAGGATAAGTTGCAATATTTATGGCTACACTTCTGCATTTATTTTATGCATTTTATTGAGTATGTTTTTTGATAAATTTGCTTATGCAGATTCAGTGAAATTAAATATGGAGAGTGATTGAAATTCAAATACCATTAGTTTACTGAGGAGATGAAGGATAAAATATGAGTCAAGCAACAAGAGAAAAAGAAGTCTACAGTGAAAATGTTCAATACCAATAATGAGAATGAGAAAAACAACCATGAGGTACAGAGACGTTATGGCAGATTATTCGAAAGTATCTGCCCGTGTTCCGTGCAGCAAAGAAAGTAAAGTACCTCTCAGAAAAAGAAACGCTAACAGGAATTAAATTGAACAGAAAGCTTAGGAAGTCATTAAGAGAGAAAACAAAAAGTAATTAGAGTAGGTGAATACTATGGTCTGTAATGTGACTCAGGTCAAGATTGACACTAGCACTGATCTGCAGGATCTGGATAAAGTGATTCAGCAATGCATTATCTGTTGCTTAGATTTAAGGCAGTGGTATCGGTGGTGTCAAATAATATGTCATCTTTTGTACCACATACAAATCAGGGATTAGTCCATGTTGTGTGCAATTAAATACTCCTTTGGAAAGATTTAGATTCTTGAGATTACAATTTGGTACATCAGCTACAACTGAAATAGTTTACAGAGTATTGCACATGTAACTGAAGATTTAGAAGGTGTTGTCAACATAATTGATAATTTGTTAATATGTGGTCAGGCTCAATGGCTTTGCAAAAGAATAATACAACTCTTAAACAGAATGAGACTGTATATTTTAAATGGAATAACAGCAAGTTTAAATTAGCATGGGAACTCTGAAATATACCAGTCACATTCTCACATCAGAAATATTGAAGTCAGACTGATCGATCATTAGAACAAGAATTCAAATGCAGAAGTTAGGAGATAAAAAGGCATTACATCAAGAAAATATGTAGTACAGTGCAGGATCATAGGATCATAGCATTATAGGAAGTTAAAGATTATACTTAATTTAACTGATGTAAGTATGCCTCCTAGAACACTATTAAAAGAAATATAGTCAGGGAATTGAGCTGTGAAGGTGTTCTCAGATTCATAGATATAGTGCACTGATCCAAACAAATATTATGTACACTATATTTAATATGCTGCTGTGAACTGTTACCCATGGAGTTATATAACTCACATCCCATTTTTTTGAACAGTTTTCAAAGCTGTCCAGTACGGCTCTCTGTACTGGGCATTCCTGGGCTCGTGATGGAGGGAAGTGCTATGCAGCATGTATGACACTGCTACACAGTGCAACAGTCACAGGCAGTATTGTAAGATACAGTAGACTTTACTAAACAGCTGCATGTGTTTTCTTATTAAAATTTACTATACCTTACTAAACTACCTGTCGTAGATGTGCTGTGGTCTGCTATCATGCATAGGAGCATTTTATAAAAATGTTTCACACCTTTGACTCGTGGTAATGAGGGAATGTGCTGTGTGCACTCCCATTGATGAGTGCTTGTCATCACCATTCTGAGGTGGTGGGACAGCTTTGTGTGTAGTAGCAGGTTTGCTTGCACAAAACGGCGCTCCACTGTCAATAAGGATTTTCCTGTCATGCAACTTAAGTGTTATTTTCAATTATGACAGCACCGTGTTGCTCAGCACTATATGCAGAGTAGCTACTAGCAGAAAAGGGGGATTGGTGCACTTTGAAGTGTGACATCTGATACATGGCTACTGTTCTGCAGACTACCCACACTAGGATCCATGGATACTCCAATGATTCTGGTTAGTCGAATCACATATGATTGCGAGGAATGGTCTGTATATGTACTCAGTGCATAAAGTACAGTGCTTTCACAATGGGGCAAGACCAGATATTTGTTCTTGCCCCATTGTGTACAAATCTTTACGAATTATCAGAGGCATCTCTAAACTTTAATGACTATGAATCCCCAAGAAACAGAGTTTTGAAATGCTCAAAAACTAGTAACAGAAGCACCTATATCACAATGTTATGATGTAAATGTGTTGGATAAATTATGACCAGATGGCAATTAAACATAGCTCTCAACCTCTTAGCACACAAAATCTGGACAAAGCTAAAAAATAATGGGGGGGGGGGCAAAACCCCAAAAAATATGGGCAAATTTTAAATATTGCTCTTATAAACTTAGAAAGTTGATAGAATAAAAGGTTGTGTGTTACCATGCATTTTCTGATGGATATGAAGTCTGAAACTCAAATGCCTGTCATTATTTAGTGAATTCAGTCCTCATTGATTTGCCAGTAAAATCCAGAAAACTACAAATTTTATAAGGAACAGGCAAAAAATATGAGGCAAACATCTGGACAATCTGCGAAAATCTGGACAGTTGAGAGGTATCCAGTCAAATTAGTATATGACTTATTATTGTAAACAAAAATGCTTCAGTTGCCCATTATAGACTTGCTCAGCACATCAAATAAAGCCCTTAGGTTAAAAGCTATTTGTGAATATAAAAACAAAAGGTATAACCTCCTCTTATAAACAGATGCACTGTTTCAGGATGGTTATTTTAAGATTTTGGTATGTACTATGGAGCAGGAACATTTATTGGTGTAGAATAAAGATATTCATACAGATGTGAGACATTCCATGAACATATTTATGGGAAGTGAATTACAAATGGATCACAATTCCTTGCATACAGTATTCAGAAATTTTTCCCAAGGTATCCATGAGATTGCAGAGATGTAGAAGTATGGCTGAAATGTGAAACAACTTCCTGGGAAAGGAACTACATGTAGCAGACATGTTGAGAAGGGTATATTTACCAGAGCTGAATAGAGATTTGCTAAATTAAATACATGCCAGTGGGAGAAGGAAATGTATATATTGCACAGATGTAAGGATGGCTTTCTGGTAAATCAGTTGTAGGAAAAAGTTGCAGTGAGAAATTGGCAGAAAAAAAATCATGTCTGAAAAGAAATTCAGTCATATGTTTCATTCATGGAGGAAATAAGCTGCATATATGGCTTAACGTTCATACCTGCGAAGACTGGTGTACTTAGTCAATAGAAAAGATGCTTATGAGAATACAGGAACCGCATCTTGAAATACTGAAAATCAAGATAAGAACACGAGAAATTCAGAAATACCAACAAAGACAGACAAAGTTGCACAGAATGTTGTTTTGTGTATTATATACACTAGCAGCTATACACAAGCAGAATTGTACATTTTTTCAGTACCAGGCAGACCCTGAATTAGGTGAGTGTCACACATTTGTGATAACGTAAGAAAGCTGTTTACCTGATTCGTGTTTGTTGTTACACCAGGCAATCTGAAATGATCAAATTAGCAGAAACTACAAAGTGGCAGAGTGTGGGCACACTGTAGTATTTCTTAAGGCGCGATACATAAAATGGAGTTATATGGTGTCATACAGTTCACATTTCATTAGCCTTGAATTTCTATCATCTAAACAATACTGGAACTTAGAAATATAAAATGCTAAGTCCACAATACCCACAATGAATTAGATGAGTAGCTAGAACTGCTTGGGCTGTATGTTACCTGATAACGAAGAGCAGTTTTAATAATTAAGAGCAATGCAATTTTGCAATGTTGGAATAAAGGCAGACTCATTTGGAGACTATCAGACTCTTACCTGCTTGGCTGCCAATGGGCAGAAGATTAGCAAACAAATTGTTAAGTTCTGCTACCTTGTTAATACCAGATACAGACAATAAGACAAATGAGATGCAAGAAATCAGTCAACAAAGAAAGAAATATTATTTTAACAAACACTCTAGAAGATTCTTAGAATTACATGGAAAATGAGAGAAAATCTAGCATAATTGCAAAAATGGCAGTCTGAAGATGTAGAAAATTGGCAGCTGGTAGAACTGAAATTCTTTGTGATTCAAGATGATGGTTAGTTGTGCAGAAGAAACAGAAAACATCGCTTTGTGCAAGAATGTCTAAGGCACAGGAGTCTGGTACAAGCCGAGAAAACACCAACATTTGAAATTATCTGAGTGAGAAAGCAGTCTTAGACGAATTACTTAGTAAACTAGATGTGTGTTTACACGTAGCAGAACAATAAGAACTGTCCAGGAATGAATCCAGAATTCAAACCACACTAAATATTAGCAGCACATTGACTGCTCAGAGAAGCAGGAATGTGATTAGAAGACATTCCAGATGTATAGAAAGTTCATCTATTTTCCAAAAGTTGCTGCAGACTAGAAATTGAAAGTTATTAAAATATTTTCTGTAAAATTATAGGATCTTATTGTATAAATAAAAAGATCAGTGACATGCTTGTCTAGCAACAAAGCTGATTATTTCTATAGCAATCTAAATAATCAGTAGCTACCACATAACATAATATAGTATTTTTAACTTTTGTAAGAAAGAGGGGTGTAGCATGCAGTAATATATGTGTAAGATCAGTCTGTAATGCTATTGGGTATGCATGTTACAGGACTATCTCAACTGTGTTTTGCTAACACAGTGAAGATCTCAAAGAAGCAGGTCACACATTAGAGATATCTAAGTTTTCAATGAGCATCTTGGCATACATCCTTAAACATGAAAGACTAAATCTCACCTTGAGTACACAATGACGTTGGAGAATGCTGACTTCCTGCATATACCCTTTAAGTATCTGGGACACAGCATGGGTCATATTTTCATACTTAGGGTAGGTTTATTATACCAAGGTAGAGATAGATAGGGATCCTTTAGTTACTTGTATTCTAGCCTGCTGTTTTATAACATGTATTTGCAAGACTAAGCCAAAACCATTCTTGCAAACATGAGACACTTAATGGTGTCCACATATGTTGCCCTATGTGGTTTAGAGCAAGGCCATGCACAGCCAATGCTGCATGCTGTTTGCTACTGTTCTGAAGCATTATCGCATTGCTAAGCACACGGGTGATTGCATATTGTTTGGATCAACATCTGCAGTATGTTACATGCAAGAACAATGCTGTTTTTGTCTATTCTTTGGAAGTTCCTGAGTTATGAATTTCACAGGCCTGAGGCCACCAGACAATGTCCTTGGCCATTGCAGCAGCAAATACTCCTGGACTATCTGCATTTGGCCTTCATATATGAGACCAAATCCACAGCAGTATACACTATAAAATGTATATTTTACAATATGGCAGTATATGACTCAATCACACAAGTTCAACTTACAAGTTTGTCACACATACAGGTCCATCAGGCCTTGCTGGCTTTGTTGTACTCTGGCATCCATTATGTTTGTGATGGCAAACCAACTTTCCCAAATTACCAGCCTCATCTTTTCTTGTATTTCCTAGTTCTGTTAACACAGGTGGTAAATTATTAGCATACCATGCTCATTTGGGAAATACCATGTAATGAATCATAGATCAGGTATGCAGCATTTTTTTGTTTATTTAATCTGTGGATCTCCAACAACCAGCAAGACCCTGTGACATTTCTTTACTGTCTCTGTGACAGCCTATTTATGATTTTGCACATTTTGTAGCTGTCCTCAGAAACAAAGCATGTAGATTTTATGTGCATGTCATAGTGCCATAAGCACTGTCTACAAGGAATTTCCAGTAGCAGCGGTGGTGCAGTGGTTAGCATTGTTACCTCACAGCAAGAGGTTCTCCCGTTCGATTCATGGCTGGAGCGCCTTCTGTGTGGAGTCTGCATGTCCTCCAAGTGGTCGAGTGATGTCTAAAGACATGCAGGTGGGTGTGTGTGCGAATGGGTGTGCCTTCTTTGAAGATTGAGCATCAGGCTGGCTCAGCACTGTAAAAATTCACTGCCAATCATTAGCGGACTGGAGTTCCGGTGTGGCAACCCCTAACTGGGAAAAGCTGAAAGACCACCACAAGTCTGAATATTCAATACATATTTTTTGCTGTATTCCACAGGTTTTTTTGTTTGCCGCAATACTTCTTGTGTAAAATATCGATATCCACATCTTACCAGGTGCTGAGAAATTCCATCTCTTTTCTGTTATATGTACAGATCCAACTTAAGTACCTTTCAGTTTCTGGCTGACATGCATGTTCTCCAAATTGGCTACTGACTGTGTCATCCTATGCATTCTACAGAACAGTCACACATAGTCTTTGCGCGATCCTCATTGCTAATCATGCATCCTGTCCATTGATATTAAGCATTTTGTGTGTGCTTTATTGATCATACATGTTCCATATTTCTGTAATAGGTTATTTATGCCATAAATGTATATTGAGAATACTGTCAAGATAATGTATATATATATATATATATATATATATATATATATATATATATATATATATACTCATGTACACACATACACATACACACACACACACACACACACACACACACACACACACACACACACACACACACACACACACACACACACACACACACACACACCACTTATGTGTGGTCAAAACACAGTTTTTCAACTCACCATTTACTGAAAATTAAATATCAAAAACAGTAAGTCAAAAAAACCTACAAACACCCAAAAATATTTTTTGCAGGGATACAAGCCTACTTTTATCCACAAACCCCTTTAAATTACATTTAACAATTCTATAGTTGCACCACAGTGGAGAAAGGGCAAAATTCCTTGAAAAACATTCTGTTAACTCACCCAGTACAACGCATTATGATGAAACTCAGAGACATTTAATTTTAAACTAAAGCCCTTTGGGTAGTAATGTATCAATGGACTGTAGGTAAGATCATAAACACACGCATACATACTAATGCTGCCACCTCCATTGCTGTCATAAAGGTAATTCTGGGAATGGGGACTGCCATGAATAAGACATGACATCACTTTTTAGTGTATTAGTTCATTAATATTCACCATTGTCAATCCATGCTGGCAGCACTGTTGCCTTGTATACCTTATGGAATGGTTGCTTAGTTTATCGCATATATTGCATGTTGTATTTACATTTTAAAAACAATTGTTATTGAAAATATGCAGATGTAGTGAAGATCCAGTATTCAAGATACTAATATCCACAACTTCCTTTAATTTTCTTATGGGGGATTTGGATGTCCCAGTGGCTTGGATACCAAATGCTTTGTGATTTTTGTTGTGATAAGCATTCAACTTTTTTCATCAGATTCAGGTCCATATGGTACATGTCCCAAAGCTAACAAATAGTGACAGTGTCAATAACAGGAAATACAATATTAAAATGTGTAACAAAAACGGCTAAGGTACTAAGTAAAGATGAAAAGGCTGAGATGTGTTAGGCTGATACATAGAAGTTACTGCTGTCCAGTGTAAACAGACTGGATAATAAACTGAGTAAACTGAAGGCATTGATGGAGCTGTCAATGTTCCTTGTACCACCATTAATGATGGTGATGCAATTTATGAAATGGACTGAATAAGAACATGTGTAGGGGTAGTGATTAAGGAACAAATTAATAAGGATGGAAAAGAAGTGGGAAATAAACCATTGTTCTAGTTGTGAAAAAGAAGTGGGAGAGGCAATATGTGGTAGACAGATCGCACAGATCGCCAGATGCAGATCAGGAGAATGATGACAAGTTAATTCAAATATTAGGAGATAAGGAAATTAACATAAAAGCAATGATAATGGGAGAACAAATTCTCCAAAAACAGAATGGACAATGATTACATTATGCACAGGTAGAAAATATAATTGTGGCAGCAATGGACATAACTGGATTTGAACATATTTCAACATATTAACTTCAAAAATTGGAGCAGATAAGTTGTTAAGTGACACACTGCTTGCAGGTGACTGAAATACATTGAGACATCTGGCAGAAAATAAGATGAAATCCATTAAAACCTATCATACTGCAGAACAAATGTTTTGTTTCCATTTGTCAGCTTAGTGGAATTTAACACATTTTTGAAACTTGATGTTTATTTATGTATTTATTTATTTTTATTTATTTAACATTTGTTAACTGGGTTAGTCTGGCTGGGCAGCATACCCTTTTTCAGCAGAGACCCAAGGAGAAAAGCTCCATTACAAGAAAGTTTGACATATATAGAGTATTGAATAGTTGGAGGAATAGAGTAATTGTCTAATACATGGCTAGCATAAAAAACATCATACAATAATTTTGAAATACATTGTTATAACAAAGGAACATAAAACATAAAATATAACGACATGGAAAAACTAAAGAAAGTAAATAAATCAAGTTGCATTTGTTCTTAAGGCTAAGTTAAAAGATGAAATAAAATGGCTGGAGGACAGTAAGTGAAACAGGAATAGTTGGTGCACAAAGGTTAAGTTACACAATAGATAGGGGATATGATGAGGGAAAAACAAAGATTAAAGGAAAGATAGGGTATCGACAGAGGAGGTAGTATTCAAGTGGGGTCATCATTACAGGAGCAGATCCAGGAGCTAGGCAGAAATTCCTTTAATGTAATTTTAAAACTAGTAGTGTTGTTATGTGAGTGGATGTGGAGAGGAAGTTTGTTCCAGACAGAGGCGACTGAGTGACTATAAAGTATTTTGCCAATGCATTTGTTAGGTTTGGAAATTTGCAGGAAAAGTTGTTCAGAGCTGCGTATGTCATGATTATGAATCTAGGGGGAGATAAGGTTTGCCAGAGATGGACAAGCTAGGGGTTGGTGAAGGATGGAGTGGCTCATCCCTCATTAGACCCATTATAGAATACAACGCCCCATTTGGTATGTACCTCTCAAGACATCTGCAAAGGGGCGTGGCCAAGGATGAACACAGGATAGCAGCAGATTTCTTCAGCTCCACCAATTTCATTACATTGACAGGAATTAATTACTTAAAAAATTAATTCTTGAAGTAATTTTCTTTCTAAATATGTTTGTTTTATATAGTTCTTGAACTATATCTAAAAAAGAAAGGAAATCTTAATAATATTCCTGTCAGAAATTACTTTGGAAATTTTCCTGTCAGTTTATCAGTCTGAAATGAGTTCCAGTAAGACAAATTCTCAAGACTCCAGCATCAAGAAAGAACTTCAGTCTCTGATAATTATAGTCCAGCAACTTACTGCTAAGATGGATAAAATGGATACTAAAATAGACACTTTCATAGAAAAACTACAAAACAAATAGACTTGTTACATATGGACCTGCAACAACAGAAGATCCAGATGACAGGCATAGAAGAAGCTGTGAATGACATGGAAAGTAAAATACAAGAAGAGGAAATCAACATTGAGTTTCTGCTGAAACAAAATACACATTTACAAACAAAGCTGGATGACCTGGAAAATAGATCTAGGCGCAATAACATTAGGATTTTTGGACTGCCAGAAAATATTGAAGGTAACAATATTACTTCTTTTTAACAACATGGCTCCCTAAAACTTTAGATTTACCAGAAGCATTCTCTTTTGGTATCGAAAGAGCACATAGATCTATAGCTAATACTAACTCTAACAAAAACTATCCTAGATCAGTTATAGTTAGATTTCTATCATCTTTGATAAAGAGATGGTTCTTAAATCTGCTTGGGCTAAAGCTCCTGTTAAGTTTAATGAGACAACTGTGTGTTTTGACAATGACTATTCTTCCATGGTAATTGCTAAAAGAAAAGTTTTTCTGCCACTAATAAGGGAGCTTAAAAAAGCATAGTTTAAAACATACCTTCTGTTTCCTGCCAAGCTTAAAATCTTCCTTCCTGATGGTCCTAAGGTCTTCGATGATTTAGACTCTGCTTTACTGTTTGTCAAAGAAAAAAGGATTTTGGATAAAATAGAAGAAATGGAATGGGCTAGTTCTTCATTAAAGAGATTGGCAACTGAAGCTTCCTGGAAGACTTCAGAGAAGAAGAAGAGACTAAAAACAAATGATTTGTTATATGTTTTTTCTCTCTCATCATTTTAGTTCATTATTAATCTTTTGAATATAGTTCCTGCATTTCCAGAAAGCCACAAATATTTTGGAAAAGATTTAATCAAAGTTATTCTCTATGTGCAAAGAAATGTTTTGTTTCATAACCAGTCAAAATGCCTGAGGATTTAATGGCAGGCTGTGACTCGATTTGTTTTTCTTTCTGAAAAAGTAAGGTTAGTAATTTGATACATTTTTTATCTTTATCTTTTTTTCTCCTTCTTCTTTTATTATTTTCTTTGTTTAAACAATGACATTCTATTTAGATTATGTAGTGGGTAAAGGGTGGGGAGGGCAGGGAGAGAACAGCAATGAAAATATCATTAATAGAATAATAACATATTTATTTCTTGTAAAAGTTTATAAGTTCTTCAAATGCTATTTCTAATTATACTTTCTTGATTATACTGCTTATGCTTGTTTGTAAATAATCTGTCATGCTTTAACTAATAATAATCAGAACTAAATAAGAGTAAATAATATGTTTTATTTTTAACTCTATTAATATAAACAGTAAGTAACATTCCATTGTATATACTTCTTACAGCTTTCTCTTACATTTTTTATTTCTGCCTCACTCCCTTTTATTTTCTACTCTCTTTTTCTTTTCTTTATTAATATATAGAACTGCTTTTGACTGTGTGGGCACAGTGAATAATAGGATTTGTATGAAAATTGAGTTGGGAGAAGAATGCTGAGTTTTATTGCTTGTTGGTAATTTTGAGTTTAATTTCACTTGCATAGAGTCTGTGATGATCTGTGGAATACATTGTGGAGGTTCTGTCATGTTTAGATGCATTTACACTGCTAAATGAATGTTTGTCACTAGTTTTTAATAAGTTTCCCGCCAAAATGTTAAGAGAGACAATCTGGGATGTGGGCTGTCTTATGCACAATGTCCTTGAGTTACCTCAGAATCTTCAAATCACAGAATTCTCACAGAGAAACTGAAAGCAGTTAGTATAAACATTGACAAGGTTATCACACTGACACACCACAGATTCAGGAAAATACTCTGTTCATAAAATATGTCAGTTATAATGAGTTTAAATGATGTAGTTTCTTGTAGTAAGTAAATGTCTTATTTTAGAAGGCATAAAAATGAAACATTTATTTAAATGTTTTTGAAAATCTACTTAACAGCAGCATAATAATCTGTGTTAAAATTTGTGTTCCAAACATATACTTTACTATAACTCATTTAATTCATCTGATTGACAAACATAAATAATCTTATAACTCTATTCTGGAAGAAATGTCATGTGATATATTTTAAAGCAGTAGGTTAGCATGATTGTAAAATCTGGTTACCAATATGTGTTTGCTGTGCATTATTTTGTATAAAGCAGACAGATTTATTCTAGGGACAGCAAGTAGGATAGTGCTCTACAAAGACACAACTCAGTGAGATCAGATATATATATATGTGTGTGTGTGTGTGTGTGTGTGTGTGTGTGTGTGTGTGTGTGTGTGTGTATGCGTGTGTGTGTGTGTGTGTGTGTGTATGTATGCGTGTGTGTGTGTGTGAGTGTGATGGCTTTTTTTCTGAGAATCTGCATAACTATCCAATATGATTTATAATAATTTCTATGAATACAATATTTTACTCTATTGACAAAATGAATGTTTGCCACAAGTTTTAATACGTTTCCCGCCAAAATGTTAAGGGAGACAATCTGGGATGTGGGCTGTCTCATGCACAGTGTCCATGAGTTTCCTCAGAAGCTTCACTCACAGAATTTTCACAGAGAAACTGAAAGCAGTTAGTATAAACATTGACAAGGTTATCACACTGACACACCACAGATTCAGGAAAAATACTCTATTCATAAAATGTGTCAGTTATGATGAGTTTAGATGATGTAGTTTCTTGTAGCAAGTAAATATCTTATTTTAGAAGGCATAGAAAATGAAACATTTATTTAAATGTTTTTGAAAATCTACTTAACAGTAGCATAATAATCTGTGTTAAAAACTTGTGTCCCAAACATATACTTTACTATAACTCATTTAATTCATCTGATTGACAAGCATAAATAATCTTATAACTCTATTCTGGAAGAAATGGCATGTGATATATTTTAAAGCAGTAGGTTAGCATGATTGTAAAATCTGGTTACTAATATGTGTTTGCTGTGCATTATTTTGTATAAAGCAGACAGATTTATTCTAGGGACAGCAAGTAGGATAGTGCTCTACAAAGACACAACTCAGTGAGATCAGAAATATATATATATATATGTGTATGTGTGTGTGTGTGTGTGTGTGTGTGTGTGTGTGTGTGTGTGTGTGTGTGTGTGTGTGTGTGTGTGTGTATATGTATGTGTGTGTGTCTGTGTTTATGTGTGTGATGGCTTTTTTTTTTTAGGTAATAACGCAGGTGTTTCTGAGAATCTGCATAACTATGCAATATGATTTATAATAATTTTTATGAATACAATATTTTACTCTATTGACAATAATGAGTTTAAGTAAATGCTCATATACAAACAATTCAAGATTTTTTGGAAGCTGTTGATAGAATTCACATGACAGAAAATAGATGCATCTTAATGCATGTAATGTCTGAATCATATTAGCCAAAGTTTTTGATTTAAATGAATGTTAGAACATAATTTTCTCTCCTCTTGATTTCTAACATTAAGATTATTTGAATGCTATTAGAATACAAGTGTTATATATTACATAGATCTATATAATAGTATGAACAGTTTTTTTAAAAAAAAAAAGTTTATTTTAGTTTATATGATGCTGTTTTACCAAATGTGTAGTTTTGTCTTGATAGATAATTGAATTGAAAACTGTTAACCTCAGTTAAATATAACTAGTATTAAATTGATAAGGTGGTAGCTGAGGTACTGCTGCTTAGGGTAGGGGGTTAACTTGAGTAGTAAATACTGCTCTAAGTTGGAGTTTTCAACTCCAGGCGGGATGCAAGGTTTAATCCTTACATTATTTTCACTTGTTCATTGTTATATGTATATAGTTTTGACATCCACAATATATTTTGTACACTCATTGTCACTACAAACAAAATTGAATCCTATACAAAATCCCATAAGAGATTTAATAAATACAGCTATATTTAAAGGTACACCTAAAAGAGGAGATGTAACATTATTTATCTTGTTATTTGTTATTTCGATCATAAGATTCTTGAGTTTTAAAAATGCCAAATGACATCTTTAAAAGGAATTTCTTTAAACATTAATGGATTGAATAATCCGTGTAAAAGGGCAAGCCTAATAAGATACATTAATCTACACAAGGCCAATCTAGTCTTCCTGCAAGAAACCCATATCTTGAAGAAAGATATTGATAAACTAGCCACTAATAAGTATACAGTATTGGTTAGTTCAGAGCACACTCAGAAAAAAAGAGGAGTGGCTATTTTATGGAATAAAAGTATGCCCATTCCTAAAACCATTAAGTCTTATCAGGATGACAAAGGAATGTTTTGTATGGTTACAATACAAATTAATGGGAAGACTTACACTTTAATTAATGTATATTGGATACCTGGAATTGGTATTAATACAGTGAAACATCATATTGATAAGATCATATCATTCTCTGTAGGGGATATTATTTTAGCTGGTGATTTTAATTGTATACTACATGAAAGTGATACTACCACTATAAAGAAAAGAAGAATTACATCTAATGCAAAACATTTAAATGATTTTGCTAATTCTTATCATTTGAATGATATTAATAATCAGATAGAGTCAAAATCATTACCATACACCTTTTTTCTAACAGATACAAAACTTATTCAAAAATAGATAGGGTCTTTATTTCTAACCAGATGGTAACAGATTTAATTAATTCCAAATTCATTTCATGTCCTATATCTGATCATAACTCAATTGTTTTTGAATTCATGATAAAAAATACTCATAATGTTCAGATCAAAGGGATACCAGCATACTTAACTCAACTAAAAGACTATAAAGAATATATACTTTCAGAAGTACAACATTTTCTAGACATAAATTATACTCCTGAAGTCTCCATTGTCTATGTTTGGGATGCCTTAAAATCATATCTATATGGACAAAGTATAAGATGGTATAATAATAAAAGGAAATCTTGGGATAAGGAATTGTTAGATATTCAAAGTAAATTAGACTCTTATAAACATAATAATAAAGAAAATATTATGGATAAGAAAGTTATTGAAGAAATAAACAAACTAAATGAGAAATACAAAGAAATTTTAGCTCATAAAGTTAAAATAACTCTAGAGAAATACAAGTTTTTGTCTTATTCAATAAGCCCCAAATACTTACATAGACTTAAAAATAAAACAAAAAGATTAAATAAACAAAACCATATCAAAGAAATCTTTTCTCTAAGGAAAAAGAAGAATGTTTCTAGTATACCAGAAATACTGGATGAATTTAGAAATCACTTTCACAAGATTAACCATAACAACATTAACATGGAACCTAAAGATAAAATAAAGGAGTTTATAACCACAAACATGAATAAAAAGCTTAATAAACAACAGATTAAACTATTGGACAAGAGTATTTCATATACAGAAGTTATTACACAAATAAATAAGCTTAAATCAAACAAAGCACCGGGTAATGATGGTATTATACCAGAGATATATAAAATCCTTTCTAAAACTACATATTCATTAATACATAAGGTTTTTATTCTGGCCCAAACTGAGTTAATAACCCCCCCATCTTGGCAATATACATTTATTTCACCAATTTTAAAACCTAATAAAGATCCAACTAGATGTTCTTCATATCGACCCACCTCATTACTTAATGTTGATTATAAAATGTTTATGAGTATTTTTGCTGATAGATTGAAGACAATTATCCCCGGCATTATAGACATAGATCAGACGGGCTTCATTGTAAATAGAAATACTTTTGATAATATAAGAAGAACTTTAACATTAATTGATTTTGCAAATAGGAAAAAGAAAGATTTAACACTTATTAGTCTTGATATAGGTTCAGCATTTGATTCAGTAAGTTGGGACTATCTGTTTACCTTACTGAAATGCACAAATTTCTCTGATGCATTTGTAAATTTAATTGAGCATTTATACAAAGGAATGCTGGCTTATATTAAGGTAGGAACATAGGTTTCACAAAAAATACCCATTCTTAAAGGTACAAAGCAAGGATGTCCACTTTCTCCACTATTATTCACTTTAGTAATGGAGCCTTGGGCTAATTTGATTAGAAACAGTACTGACATAGAGGGTTTTGAAATAGAAGAAAATACAACATCAAAAATTCAACTTTTTGCAGATGATGTTCTAATTACATCAGCAGGATCTAATTCTTATATGCAGTCTTTATTTGATAAAATGATGAATTTTAAAAGTATTTCTGGTTTAATATTCAATGAAGAAAAAACTAAAATACTACCTATATATACACGAAAAAATACTCTCATTAGTGATTTTACTAAATATGTACCCAACTCAGGTCAGATAACTTATTTAGGTATAATGCTATCTAAAGATATTAAATCTATTATATATAATAACTATAATACCTGTTTTCTTAATATACAAAATCTTTTTAATACCTGGAATAATATGTTTTTACTATGGAGGAGAGACTTACAATTATTAAAATGATAATATTCCCCAAGATTTTATACTTAATACAATCAATAATACTTTCACCTACAAAAATAACTATCAAGAAACTGAATACACTAATGTTAAATTTCTTATGGGCACCTAATAGACCTAGGATTGCATTAAAGAAACATACTAATAGCTGGTCTCAAGGGGTATTTCTTTTCCAGACTTTAATTTATATATTATCTCTTCTATTATAAAAGTTATTACTTTATTAATAGATCGGTCATATGTCGCAAAATGGAAAGATTATTGGGAGCTAATTAGTATGCACTTCATGAAAATCTCCTTAACACATAAAAATATGATTATAAATAACTCCATGTTGTGGTTGCTAAAGGAATTTTGTACTTCACCTATTACACCTAAACATATGGTCTGTTACCCATTAAATATTATTATTAGTTATCGTAACTTTATATTCATGCACCCTAAGTATAGGGAATGGAATTTTATTGTATTCCTATAATTTATACTCAGGGTATGCTTATGTCATCTACTTCTGAAGGAGCTCATTTAGCTATAGATAATAATCTAAAGTACTGGTATCAGCTGATATCTGATAATAAAGTTAAAAATCTAGATTTCTTAAAACAAGAATTTGATCTAAGAGAAACTTGCTGGTTAGAGGTTCAGATCTTTAGACAACATCTCATTGATAGAATAGATCTAATGTCTATAACAGTTAAAGAATCTATTCCAAAACTGATTGATTACTTGATAATAAATTTACAGCATAAAGTTTCTGATAAAGGTAAACTTTCATATATACATAAAATTATCAGACAAGAAACTTTTTACAATGTAGATTCATACTGGAATTATTTCACCTCTATTAATGGGGACCCACCAACTCAACAAGATAAACAATATATATTGGAATCTGCTTATAGAACTACATCTTCCATTGTCTGGAGACTTTATACATGGAAATTTTTACATAGATCTTTTATACACCTTTGATGATGAATAAAATTAATAATAAAGATAATCTATGTAGGAGATGTAATGTAGAAATTAATGCTGACTGGGCTCATATGTTTTATGACTGTATGAAGTTGAAAGAATACTGGAAGTCAATTAATGAATTTTTGCAGGCTCTTTTTACAGATAATTTCATTATTTCTAAGTCTCTTATATTATTCAACACACCTGTACCTCAATGTGTTAAAAGATTAAGCTTCCCTTGTTATGGTCTATCCTAGCAGTGGCTAGGAAAATAATAACTAGAAATTGGATTTCAGATACACCTCCTTCGTTCAATGAATTTAAAAATGTTATGAATATAATGTGTCATATGGAAATAAGCACAATTAGAATGAGAACAACTAGAAAAACATCACATTTTATTGTATGGGATAATTTACAAAATTTGTTAAAAAAATTCTAATTTCAATAGCACAGTATTTTAGTTTAATTAATTGATCTGATTGTAGTGGATGTCTTTGTAAATACTTTAGTTGTTTTGTTGAATATTATAATAATACCTATTTTTAATTATTTGTGTAAAATTGTTATGATATTTCTCTTATGTTAAAACAATAAACTTGTTTTGAAAAAAAAAGACATCTGCAACAACTGGAAAGGCCTCAGAAATACCTCACTAAAAGAATCACAGGCCTAAAGCAGATGTTTTATGCTGACCGCCTTAAAAAACTCCAGCTATACTCTGTCGCATATCATCTACTCAGAGGCGATCTCTGCTTAACATACAAGGCCATGTCAAACCCAGAGCTGTTGGACATGCTACACTTAAAGAAATCCCAATCCCTCAGAGCTACACGCTCCAGGGATGTAAACCTTGTCATCACAATAAACAAAACATGCTGGAGGGATAGGTTCCTGACCCAGAGACTCCCCAGACTCTGGAATAGATTGCCTATACATGTCAAGCAGAGTGCCTCTTTGGACCTCTTCAAGAGGAACCTTGCCGATTGGATGGGAGAAAGGAAATTCACCCCAGGGATCACGTCAGTCACCCTGCTAGACAGGGGTCCAGGAAAGTAAATAATGTGGGAAGAAATAGCCAGGGAATTGTTATGGCTAGGCTTGTATAGGCCCTAGGGCTGATAGCCTAGTACCAACCTATGAACCTATGAACCTATGAAGGTGGAGCTGTGGTAGGAGGAGCTGATGTTGAAAGTCTATCCAGTGATTTTTTTTAATGAAAGGCAGTGGTGTGATTGATAAGGGAGATTACTGGTGAATCTAGCTATTTTATTGTAAGTGAGTTCAAGGTTGGTAGACAGGTTCTTTTTGATTTTGGTAGATATTGAATATTGGGGTGGCATATATTAGGGTGGGGAGTAGGTAGGCTTGAGCTAAGGACAATTTAGATTTTGGAGTTAGGAATTTTTTGTTCCTATACAGTAGTCTACGTTTTTGATGTGACTTTTTAATACAATTATTGATGTGGATGTTAAATTTAAGTTTGTCATCTATGTAAACCCCGAGGAGTTTAGTTTGAGATTCAGTTTTGATAGTAGTATTACTTAGAGAGGAGACAGAGAAGAAAGGTCTGTGGTGTTGGAAAGATTTAGGAATAAAGAGTAGGAGTTTCATTTTTGTTACGGTTAAGCAGTAGTTGATTTGCAATGAGCCATTTTTCAACTGGTTACAGCGATTCTTGGGTGGGGCAGAGTAGGTGAGGAAGATTATTTGATGAGGAGATGATAGTTGACTATTCGGCGTATTGTATAACAGTGGAGTTTGGGCAGGATTGGTAGAGGTTTTTAGTAAAGATATTGAATAACAGGGACCCCAAGATGGAGCCTTGGAGAACCCCAGTTTGAATGCTGAGGAATGAGAAAGTTGCAGAGAGCCATTTAACAAATTGTAGTTGATCAAATAGGTAACTCGAGAGCCATCTGAGAGTAGAGTTACAGAGGTTAAGGTGTGCTAGTTTGGAGAAAAGAAGGTTGTGGGATACAGTGTCAAAGGCTTTAGAGAGGTCGAGCAACAGGCATGAGAATGATTTGTTATTGTCAAAAGATGTAGAAATGGAATTAGTAAATGACAAAAGTGCAGTAGTAGTGCTGTGATAAGGTCGGAAACCATGCTGTGTGGGGGTGAAGAGGTTCTCCTGACTGAGATATGAGATGTTCTGTTTATGTATACACTTTTCAAGAATTTTAGAAAGGGGGGATAGAATAGCAATGGGCCTGAAATTAGAGAGGTCAGTGGAGTTTCCTCCTTTGCATAGGAGTATAACATAACATTTTTTCCAAATGTCAAGGACAAGCCTTTCCTGAATTAACCAGTTGATAAGTATAGAGACTGGATAGGCAATGCAGGAAGCAGCTATCTTGAGGTAGAGAGGTGGTAGGTTATCAGCAGAGGGGGAGCAGGGTTTAAGTTTATTGAGAAGTGATTGGATATAGGAAGTGGGGATTGGTTTAATGGAGAAAGGATTGTACTGAAAAGGAAGGGGAGCGGTATCAGGGATAGAGTATTAGATTTAAGTAAGTTCTGTATGGAGTTAATGAAAAACGAGTTCAACAGAGTGGCAGTTTTGATTGGGGAGGTGAAAGGGAAAGGATTGGAGAGAGATGGGTTTCCTGGGTGTAATAGCTTGTTGATAGTAGCCCAGAATATTTTCGGGTTGCAATGAGGGTTTTTTTGTTGATTAAGATAAAATGTATTTTTGTCTAGGTTGATTTATTTTTTAGTTACATTTCAAAACTCTCTCTAGAGCTAGTGATTGTCAGGAGTTTTATGCTTATGCCAGGATTTCCAAGCACTGTCTCTTTTCTGCATGAGGGAGAGTGTGTCTTTGTTTATCCAGGGGTCATAGTCGGTTTTAACCCTTATTTTCCTGATGGGATCCAAGGAGTTAAGAATGTTGAGTAATATGCTGTTAAATTTTAGGACAGCATCTTCAAGGGTGAGGTCAAAAAAGCAAAGACCAACTGATGGAAGAGAGAGTTTGATTAAGTACCTCAAGGTCAAAATTAGATAGGTTACGGCACTCTCTAAATATGTGAGATTTAGATGCTTGGGGGGACTTTTGCTGGATGGAAGTTGGGAGGTGATCAGTAAGTGAGTCAGGTAGAATTGAGGGGTTATGATAGTGATTGGGGTGGGAGGTAAGAATCCACTCAAGAGTAGATCTGGCATAAGATTGTTGGTTAATACAAGTGGATGAGATTATGAGTTGTGAAAAACTATATAATTTAATGCTTGCAGTGGGTGAGGTAAAAGACAAAATGGAAAGATAGGCAAGGTGATGAGAGAAGAGAGAGGGTGATAAGGGGAAGGAGTGGATTCTTTGGGTATGGTAATGTTGGTGTGGAAGGGTAGGGTTGAGGTACAGGACAGGTAATGAGTGATGATAGGATGTGGAGGTTGATAGAAGGGTATACAGTGTTATAGAAAGAAATAGATGTACCATTTTACCAAGAAGGGTGAAAGGGAGGAAGGAGGTTACCAGGTGTGTAAGGTACCAAAGGATGAAAAGTAGAATGTATAGAGTTAGTTAGAAAGGTGCTTAGGATTATAGGGTAAGAAGGTAAGAAGAATAGCATGTGTAAAGGAAGGTCATTAGTGGCAATTATGAGAGGTAATGGGAGGGGTTAGTAGGTTAATGGATAGGAGAAAGTGATTGGAGGGAGTAACAGGGGGTGGGGAGGGGAGGGGGAGTGGCTAAACAGTAGGGTATAAATGTAATTGAAATGGGGGTGGGTGTGAATGGGGTAGGGTGGAGAAGCAGAGTGATCCTGATCATAGCAAGGGCGAATGGAGCGGGGCTAACCTGGTAATCAAAAAGGCCAAATCTAAAGCAAAAAAAAGCCTATCTATTGGACTGCAAAACAGCAGGTTAGTGCAGGCCCAAGTGTTAATAGCAACACTGTTGCCTAAAGAAGTAAAATCTATTGTTATAAATGTCCAACAGAGTATATTATGGTTGAGAAATGTAAAGATGTGTCTGGGGAGAGAATAGATTGGGGGTGGGGGGATGAATCTTGGGAAGCCCACTGATGTGCTCATTAATCAATAAAATAAACAGGAGACCATAGTAAATCAATCTTTAGAAAGCTATGCTTTACAAAGGTGGGAACATACTCTGTCAAACTACACAGAGGTTGGACAGGCTGTACCAGGGACTTCTGTTCTTATTGGAGGGAAGCTACATACAAAATATTTGTTTTAACTGTAAAAAAAGAAAACATAGGTGTCAATTTAGTGGTATGAAGATGGTACCATAGAGCAGAGAGCATAAAGTGTTGAGTCAGACAAAAAAGGCTATGAATGGTAACAAACAAATGCAGTTATACAGCAATGAACACTAGATATAATATATTTTCAAGTAGTTCACTCTAGTAGAGTCAGATAAATAATGATATCACTAGTTTTACACAGGTAATGAAGCTCAGTCATCTGAATTTGCATGTCGGTAAGCCGTATACCATGTAATACGTTAGTGACTAACTCTAGGATAATGCCAACAGTGTACAAGAAGAAATATACAGATCATATGTTCAAATATTGGTTGAATTCTGCTTTGTTATACTATAGCTATTATAAGAGAAATGGACCAGTATTCCCATACATTAAAAATGACCAAATTGTTCAGTAAGAAAGCAAGTAATCAGTAACAATGTAAAATCAAATCTCAGTACCCAGTTAGAACACCTTTGGTGCTCTAAAAGAAGATACTCTAGCTACAGTTCAACACAGAGATGCTTCTTACAGCTGCCAAGCAGTAAAGCAAATGCTGTACTTTAAATATTCAGTCAGATAATACTGTCTATTGTTTTAAATGTTCAAAAGCTATAACAGAAGACACTCTAGCTACAGTCAACAGAGACACTTCTTACAGCTGCCAAGTGGTAAAGCAAATACTGTACTGTAAATATTCAGTCAGACAGTAGCACATTGAGCAAGTTATTGAAAATTATATACAAAGAACAGCAAACAGGTTTAAAAAGTAAAAAGCTTACAATAGATGACAATAGTGAGCACATTGAGTTTAGGATGCTGCAGATTCAGCAGGGGCCAGGAGGTTCCATTACATTTTTTTAAAAATGGCACCCAGAGGAAAAAGCCATTAAATAAGCTTGTAAATTACATGGAGGGGGTGGGGCCACATAAAGGGGAGTGTTCCATGTGCACAGGAGTATGTTAAAGCCATAGATTGTGGAAGTAAGCGATATATTAATAAAATAAAGAAAGAGTTAATTCAGTAATCGAAAAGGCCAAATCTGAAGCAAAAAAAAAAAAAAAAAAAAAAACATCATTTGGATTGGAAAATGGCAGGTTAGTGCAGGCCCAAGTGTTAATAGCAACACTGTTGCCTAAAGTAGTAAAATCTATTGTTATAAATGTTCAAGTGATAACATTATGGTGGAGAAATGTAGACATGTCTCTGGGGAGAGAATATATTGGGTGGGGTGGGGGGGGCAGAGCTTGTGAAGCTCGCTCGTGTGCTCACTAATTAAGAAAATAAACAGGAGGCTATAGTAAACCAATCTTTAGAAAGCTATGTCTGTTCTTACTGGAGGGAAGCTACATACAGAATGCTTGTTTTAATCTGTCACTAGGTTCAAAATACACAGGAGTTGGACAGGCTGTAGCAGGGCTGTCCATTCTTACTGGAGGGAAGCTACACACAAAATGCTTGTTTTAATCTCTCATTAGGTTTAAAATACAATGTTACTGAATGAAAGACTTCCTATTTAAAATCTGGCTCCGTTCTTGCTCAACATCAAGATAAACTATATCCGTAAATGTAAACAAGTACCTTTTCAGTCCTTATGCCTCCTTACTCACCTTTCTTCACTTACTTCCTTACTTCTTGCAACCTCTCTTCCTTGACTTTATGTCTAAATATACCATACACTAGTTTTTTTTCCCTTGCTCCATATTGCAATTCCTGTTTGTATTAAACTAACTTACCTTTAATTTCTCTACAAACTGTCTAAAATTTCTATAAATATTAAATTGTCATATAACTTATATTGATTCTTAACCAATGTTTTTATATTATGTCTAATTTGTTATAATTATTTAAACTGCAGATGTTTTTTTTTTATATTTGAAGATTGTAAAATTATTGTTCTTAAAATATTTTGTAATAATTTAGAGCTTTTCTTCCCGGGCCTCCACTGAAAGTGGACTTCTACCCAGTCTAACTTTTTGATAATCAAATGTCAATAAATAAATAAAGGAAACATTATATTGCAGGTTGCTGCAGATCATGGATGCAGGGGAGGGGGCTCTGGATGAGTTCTTGAAATAGAAAAGACATCACTGGTTAGAGTAGAAGTGGTGTCTACACTCTTAACAGATTTCAGTTTTTAGAACTGTGCTGTTTAAAATATATTTTTGTTGAAATTGTATAAATAGTTATCGGGTTCCCTTTAAATCAGTGAACATGTAAAATAGTGAACGCTGATTTATTGAACCTTTAACAGCAAAACCTTAAAATCCTGAAGACATGGAACAGCAATTTTTTTCCAGGGGAAAAAAAATTGTTGGCCCGTATTCTGGACTTTGCCATTTCCTCCACTGTGGTGCGATCTCGGAGTTGGTATATTTAAGTAGGGGTGGTGTGGGTGGCACATCTCCCACATCACCACTTTATTTTGTGTTTTGAACTTTTTTTTTTTTTTTTTTTTTATGGAACAGCAATTTTTTTTTCCCTGGGAAAAAAAAGTTGTTGTTCTGTGTCTTCGAGATTTTAAGGTTTCATTCTTAATGGGTCGATAAATCAGCATTCGCTATTTTAAGCATTTGCTCATTTAATATAGATCCTTCTAATCAAGGCATTGGACATATGGTAGAGAGAGATGTAAGCACCTAAACAAGGGTTTGTCCATAAATCTGCAGTGGACAAATCAGGGTTACGGCATTGAGTTCAGGAGACAGCCAGGATACGTAAGTACTCGCAAACTCATTGTTCTCTTACAGTGCATGCTTTTCCATGACTGCTCGGACACATTCCTAGAAATAAATAAGTGTCTGCTATTGTCAGTTATAGGTTTCAGGTCTGCACTTGCAAGTGCATGCAAAAAGCTCTGGAGGTATATGCCATTAATTTGTTTAAATCTAATAACATAAGGCTGAACTCTTCTTGTTGATTTGGTCATCTTCTGATATGCTACAGATACTAGGAGTAAGCACTAGCAACAAAGATTTAAGCTTGGGTAATTCTTTAAGCACTGACATACATAAATATAAGCTTTTGCCTCAGCTTATTATCCATCTGTAGGGAAACTCAGGTTGTAGTTTGGGGTACAGGCTATAGGTGGTTCAGGAGTGAGGTGTGTGTCCCCACAGCCAAGCTATTAATTTCTTCTGCAATGAAAAATCCTGATCATTAGTTTAACATCGGGGATGTTAATCTTAGCTCTTGAGGAGAGGATGGGATTAGCAGGCTTTCAGAACTGTTGACATACAGTTGATGAAAGTTGATAGAACTAGACCCTTTTATGCCAGACAATGTTATGGTCCCCTTCACAGTAAGCTGAAAGTGCCAGCATGATTTAGATGGAGAATTATAAGTGGGGTAATGACTGCAGAATGGTGAGAGGTTAGGTGCACAGATGGCAAATGGGGGGGGGGGGGCAATAAAGGTGAAATAAACATGAATGGCATTGTAGGCCCAGTAAGGTTTTGGGATTGCTGTTTAAAGATAAGGAGTGCAGTTTGTTGTGCAGGTAGTTAAGTGCTGTATAAGAAAAATAATGGGAAAATACTCAAAGGGTAGATAGAAAGATCAAACTTCTGGGACTGAGGGGGAGAAATAAGCTCTGAAAAGTACAGGTCCCGAGGGAGGTATGAGAGTAAAGGCAGAGCAGAAGTGGCTATCAGGCCATGGCTGCATGGAAGAGGAGACAAGGGTCCCCAGAAAGAGACATGAACTCCCTGGGGAGGATAGGTGATAGTGCATGAAGAATGGTCAAACAGAAGTATAATATGTGGGATAAAAAGATAACTGTTACTTGTGGAAGCAGGTTTGGTTGTAAAGGAATAGCACACAGCTTCACGTACTTCTACCCATCAGCTACAGTTTGATAGGCAGAAACTTATGGCTTGGTGGCAGATGGTATAAATGGCATGAAAATCTATGAAAGAAAAAAAAAACAGTCTGTACAGCACAACAGAATGTTGACAAGCAGCGAAAGACCTGTGGCAACCAGTGGAAAAGTACTACAAGTCAATATGTGATAGCATAATAGCAACAAGTCATAATGTGCACTAAAAGCTTTTTAAGAAAGGACATTTGGCAAACAATCCCAAATTCAGCACACACTTTAAGAAATAGCCATGAATAATTTCAGTCTAAACTGGAAAAGTGTTCCAGTGGTGTACAAAAACGAAAGCTAAATTGTTGTCTAGCATTCTCAGAATAAATGTGTTAGCAGAGGCATGCACCTCACTCCTTGTTAACACTGAGCTGGCCACAAGTCTAATAGTGTAGTACAGGCACTCACAAGCAGGGAGCCAATCCATCAGAGTAAACATAAGGTACAGTCAAGGTAAATCAAGGTCTCCCAGCAGTTCTCATACATGCTAGAACAGAGTAGCTTCACTGTAGCAATGTTTTTCATCCAGTGAAATACATCAAGCATGGGTTTTCAGTTTACTTAAAGTACAACAACTGGAATAGCAAGAATATTACTAATGCATGAAGAACATTGCACGAAAGTGGATACACTACTCTTTTTAAATATTAATTTTAGTGGAGATTGTCAACCTAAGGGTAAGTCTAAAATCAAAATAATGAGTGCCTGCTGAGACCAGAGCTTAGAATCTGCTAAAATTCTTGAAGATGATAAGCTATACCTCTGCATAATTATACATGATATGAACTTTTTTGCCTGCATGCTTCCTTTGATATTCAAAGAGGTTGATTAATGGACCACATGCAGATCCCTTAGGAGGAGGTCAGAGAAAATTGAGTATTCAGACCAAGGCACAGATTCACT